>NC_031773.1:34297185-34399825 GCF_001522545.3 Parus major | reverse complement strand
CACAGGCAGCAGCTGAACAGGTGCATCAGGCACGGGCAGCTCTGCTGCAGCAGGAGAACCGCACTGATGGGCTTTGCTGGCGGCTGCTGCTCAATTCATAATCCTGTCTCCACTGTACGAGGGAACAAGGAATAAACCCTCGTGTCACATTTGATTGCTGCTATGCAGTCCCTACATGCACAAGAGAGGATCATCTGCCCTACATTCATTGTGGTTGTCCCCTCATCTTTATTGAAAACTTACCATTTAATCCCCTTGCCTTTCATGATATCAAAGGATTTTGATCCATGGCAGTTATCTGTCAGTCAAAGGCAACTTTGTATGAGGTGCTCGTACTTGGTAGGGACTGCAGAATATCCAATACATGCACTAGCTCCCTGTCAGCTACTTCTGCAGACATGACAAGAATTGCAACACATTTAGTGAAGTCTTTCTCATCTGCAGAAGCTGCACTGGGTCTGTGCCCATCCTGCAGTGAGAGACAGTCCTTCAGGCCTAGTATCTGTCTTCCCCCTTGACACTACACCAGCCTTAAGCTGCCTGCCAGCTCATGGAAAGCACAGCACAGCTATTCTGAATTGTGCTGTGCATGACAGATACAAACAGGTTGCTACTCCATGCACTTGTGCTTGCCAGAATACCCAGCCTCATCCCCCCTCCTTAGGCCTGACCTCTACTGGGGATACAACCAGTACGGATCAGCACTGGGACACCAAGGGGGAAAATGTGTTTTACCAGTGGAAAAGCTCACGTTTCTGTTTAGCCTGTCACTAGAAAGGCATAAACACAATCAAGGATCTGAAGCTTGTTCACTGCTCACTAAAAGGTTTATAACTTCGTTATTGTTTCAATTAATTCATTAGTACTAAAGTAAGGTTCACTGAACATTAATTCCTTAATAGGTTTTATGCCTAGGAGAGCTGGTCTTATTTCCAGCTGATCATGATACTGCTTTCTTTATAGAGAGAATCAAGGCAGCCAGAGTTGTGGGAGGATCTATGCCTTTTTCCCTCAGCTCTGCAACCTTCATATTTCTTACCTTCTTATTTCAACATGCAAGACCCACCTTGCACTCAAACACTTCAATAAATCATGGAAATGACCAATCTGCATAGCCAGTTTCCTTGTGTTTAAGATGACTCTACAAGCTAAACAAATCTGAATTTTTATTTCTCCTTATTAAAATAGGGTCTTTCCATTTTGCTAAGGTCATGAGCTATCAACTCAGATTATTAATTCCCTCTTAAACATTGTATGTTTCCTACAGATTTAATTTTCTCAACACTTTTCCAAACCCTAATCAGTCTCAAAGGACCAATTAGCAAGATTAACACATTTTCACTATCTTTAGGATAGAAGCTGAGTGAAGGAGGGAGGAATATGTTTTTTTTATGGCTTTTTTGGTCCATTTATTTCATACAGCTGATCTTCACTGCTGTGCTCTATTAACATGTATTTTCCTTTAACAGCCAGCTCCACCAAATACCTGCTCCTCCAAGTTCACTTTGTAATGTTTTTCTCTCTCTCTTCATTAAAAACATCACTTTATGTTCAAGCAAAACAAAGCATCTACCACTATAGCAATTCATGAAGGAAATGCTGATCTGGGATCTTCAAATCAACTTTTTATGAAGCCAATTCCTAGCAGCCAAATCTCTGGGGTTTTTTAAGGAAACTAATGTGGGTTGTTGGTTTTTTTTACAAATTGAAATGGAAAGTAGAAACACATCAAGCCCCAGTAAGTGATTAGGAAGGTCACTTGACTGGAAGACACTGAGAGATGTTTACCCCAAGGAGAGCAGTTCTTGTAAAAGAGCTGTTCTTTTTGTAGAAATAAGTAAACAGTCATTAGACAACAGAAGGGAGTGTGGTGAGACTGTGCTGTAGTGTCAAGACACCTGTAATAACTCAGCTCCACAGCTTGGGCAGCAGAAACAGCCCAGCTGTAGCAGCACAGTCTTCCCTGTGGGTTTGATTTGCCTTTCCTCAGCGTGGCTTGGGCTGTGCTGCAGCAAGATACTGAGGCTGTCTGCCAGAGCTGTCTCTGCCCGGGTACCCAGAGACACTGACCATCCAGACAAGCAGATAGAGCATGTCCCTGGGGGAAGGATAACCAGTGCAGGAGACCTGAAGTATGAATGAGATTTCTGACACATTAGGTAACTGCCCAAAGCACTGATCTCCCAATTTTCCTGGTCCCTGGCTAAGAGTGTTTGGAGCCCCTTCTTTCTGCTTGTATAGTAGGACAAGATTGAAATCTTTTGAAGGTTTGAAAAGATGAGTGGAATGAAGGAGTACATCTGAGCAGTTTTGCTGAAGTTTAAGATCTGGTCCTCAAATAAGCTCTGGTTTGGATTTTTAGTTTTTGAAATGTGACTGCAGAAACGTTCCTAAGCCTTCAAAATCTAAGGAAGGAAAAGGTTTTACTTTCCTTTATTTGTTTTATTTTCTGGAAATATGCAGTATTACTTTATGTTATTTTGCAAAAAAAGCTGTTTTTCTTCTGTTTTCAGGGTGGAAAAAAACACCACACTTTGAAGCAGAAGACTGACTACTGCTTAGTAAGCCAGCTGTGTCGCCTTTCCAGCACTTAGGCAGCTGAGAGGGAGAAGGAAGGAAGATCTTTCAAGCAAGTTAGCAGCTGTGAAATGCACAGCACTATTGCTACCATCATGGATAAATGGAGAACCATCCCACTTACTGAAAGAGCTGAAAGCACACACAGCCTGCCCTCATCCACAGGTATCCACTTGCCATTTCACACTGCAGTAAATGCTAGGCAAGAAGCACTAACTTCACTGCAAGCATTAGACTAAAAGGAAGATAATAAATCAATCAGCTTTAAACAAACATTCTAACAAAAAAAAAAAAAGGTATCTCAGTCTACATTTAAAAGCTGGCTAAACTCAGAGATTACCTGGGCAGCCTAGAGAGTTTCTCTACTAATAAACACCTGCCCCAGCAGGCAGCAGCCCAGTGTGCTGGATGGATCCAGCTAAACAAACACCACTGTGGGCAGAAAGGGGAGAGAACACTAGCACCTACATGAGTAAGACTGGTAACAGCTTAATGACTGGCATGGGACAAAAGTAAAGGAAAAATATAATCAAAATTATATGGGCAAAAAACAGAGTTAATCCTCCTGTCCCCCCAGCCTTCTGCAGGCTGTAAAATAGCCTTGTACTGAAAAACCTTCAAAAATTCTGTTTTCACTTGATTTCTGACAGTATGTGCCTCCTATAAGTGGAAAGAAATTTTGCACATTTCATATTCTTAAACCACGTAGGTAGAAATCTCAAAGGAGAAAAAATGAAAAACCTGAAGAAGTGTAGAGAAGAAAATGGAAAAGAACATGAAATTAATATGTTCTTTCCCTTGAGAAAGAGGGCTTAAACCTGTTGCAAATAAAACCTAGAGTAGGATTAGAACTAGTTGAGTGCTTCTGTGACAAGAAAATTGCAACCCAGTAGGTGTTTGTAGGTAGAACAGCAAGATTCCTAACTTCCAGGCACTGTAGCAAATTGAAAATACTGACTTGAAACAGGGGAAAAAATCAGTGAGAAAACACTTGCAGTGTACTTGTGCTCAGCCTCCATATTCTCTAACTACATAAAAATGCACTGACTAAATTCTAAGAAGTTTGGAGCTGTATTGGCAAAACCAATAAACGGCATTTTGCAGTACCCAGTACAATCGTAGAATCATACAATTGTTAAGGTTGGAAAAGACCTCTAAGATTACCAGGTCCAACTGTTAACCCAGCACTGCTATGTTCACCACTAAACCTTGTGCAAAAGTGCCACATCTAAACACCTTTTGAACACTTGCAAGGGTGGTGATGCTACCACTTTCCTGGGCAGCCCACTCCAACACCCAACCGTCCTTTCAATAAAAAAGGTTTCCTAATACCCAGTCTAAACCCTTGTGCAGCTCGATGCCACTTCCTCTCATCCTGTCACTTGTTATCTGGGAGAAGAGGCCAACCCCCACCTCACACAATCTCCTTGTAGGCAGTTGTAGAGAGTGATAAGGTTTTCCCTGAGCCTCTTTTTCTCCAGGCTGAACAACCCCAGCTCCCTCAGCCCCTCCCCACCAGACTTGAGCTCCAGCCCCTTCACCATCTCCATTGTCATTCTCTGGACACGCTCCAGCACCTCACTGTCCTTCTTACAGTGAGGGGCCCAAAACTGGACACAGGACTTGAGATGTGGCCTCACCAGTCCTGAGTACAAGGGGAGAATCACTGCTCTGGTCCTGCTGGCTACACCATTTCTGGTACAGGCCAGGATGCCATTGGCCTTCTTGGCCACCTGGGCACACGCTGGCTCAGGTCAGATGCTGCTGACCAACACCTCTAGATCATTTTCCACTGAGCAGCTCTCCAGCCAATTTTCTCCTGGCCTGCAGCACTGCAGGTTGTTGAGACCCAAATGCAGGACCTGGCACCTGGTTTGTTGAACCTCATGCTATTGGCCTCAGCCAAGTATAGTATGTGCATCAAAAGAAAAAAAAAATTTTGGGGTTTAGTGAGCTCTTCCAACTATGTAGGGATGCTAGATATGTGTGATTCAGCAGTGCATCAGTTTGTCAGTAAGACATGTAAATACCCATAAAATATTTTCCAAGGTGTAAGCAGCTGTGAATAAAACACTAAAAGAGAGAGCGCTTTCCTTTCGAATGCTTTACTTTCCTGTAGCTATATCAAAAAGGTAGCAGGATTCCAAGCATCAGGTTCGCAATTTATAGCCTACACTAAACTAGTCAAAGTTTAAAGGATGACTTTGTCTACTACTAAACTTCATCCTACAGAATTAAGTAGAGCATGAATTCTAACTAGTCAGCAGCACAAGGAAGAGTTATGCCAGTACTTACTATTTATAGCTCATGGCAACATCCACAAAGTACTTTCTTCTCTGTCGATAGACATTGTCTTTAAATCCCTTAAGCAAGGAAGAAGAAAGTAATTTACAATAAGGACATAAAATCAGCTGTAAGAATTATAAAATAAATCATTAAAGTGTTTATTTAGTACTTAGTTGCTTTGTATTTTGATTAACAGTCTCCACTGGACTGCAAGAGAAAATAAGGATGTTTTTTTTCTTCACTGGAGTTCCACAGGAGGTCTTTCAGGATAAAGGTACAATCATTCATCCAAGATGTTGAAAAGGGAAACTTTTTTCCCTGTCATTTTATCTCACTCATGTTTTCCTTGACCTGAACTGAGATCTACACACAGGTACATGGCACAATAATCTACCTATATTCTTAACACTTCTTTCTTCTCTAGAATCAAGCATCTAAGGATCATCTATGCAACTCATGTTGAAGATTCTAATTTAAGCAGTTGCCATCTTAACAAACACATTAGGAACTGAACCATCAACCTCCAGCACCAGTCTGAGTTACAAAGGAAGGGCTCTACCTCATGGGCTACAGTAGACTCACACCTTTTCCATATTAAGAGCAAAAGAGTGGTGTAACACATACATGTTGGCCAGTTACAGCTCTTTGAGCTATTCAAAATTAGAACAAGATCTTTTCAATATCTTGAAAATATAAAGACACTTCAGGATTGGACTACAAGAAGAGTAAATTATTTTCAAAGTAGAACTGCCAATGTCCTGAATATACAAAAGGGAAAAGAGTTGTCTGAGTTGCCCAGAAAGTGCATTTAAGTTTTCCCCAGCCAAAGCTGAAAATAAAAATGTATTTTTTTCCTTACCGCTTACATAGACAAATGCCATACACTGAAACAAATGAAAAGATAACATTGCTTGATTTGAAATACTTGTAAGCTTCCATAAAACTCAGAAGACATTTTACTGCCCCATAACCAAAGCTATGCTGCTGGGGCAGAGCATGGGAGGATTTCACAGGACTACAGAAAGCCTTCAAACCTCCACTCCTGCACAGAAAAGCTTCTTTGACTGCTAAAAAGTTGTTGCAATCTGGGGGAGCCTCCTTATCTCCTTATTAAGGAGACCTTTTGAGATAAATTTTGAGTTACTCAGCTAAAGACCTTTCAAGAGACCTGGAAAGTGATGGAAGACAACAGGGGACTTAAAAGCCTGTCAGGTATAATGAAATTGAGACTGAAATCATTAGCCTTTGTGGAGTGGGTTAAGGCTAAGCTGCTGAAGTGGTGCTATCCATACAGGCTCTGTAACAGGATAATTCTCTTTGGTCCTCTGGCACATACACACCACTGCTAAGGAACAGGGCAGGCACCTGGAGTGGCCTTTCAAAGGTCAGTCACAGATTGAAGGGTTCTTACCCCATTTCCAACATCTAGCATGCTGCATAGGCTGCCAAATGGTGTGTAAATCGTGTTTGTAAGAGTCCTCCCAAGTGTAAAATATATATTCATATCATGCAAATGTCTTTTTTTGTTTTCTGTAAAACTGAAGGCAAATTTTCAGCAGAGTGCTCAAGTATTTAAAGAAGGTACCAGCTCAGAACATAAAGCAGCATGTAATGGCCTGTCACAGACATAAACTCAAAGCTGGAATGAGCTGTCTCTACAACCTCTGTTTGAACCAAATTATGGTAAATTGTTGAAGATAATCAACAGGCTTTTCCTTTCAGAGAAAATGTGAATTAAATCCCAGTTTGTCATCCAAAAGTACAGGGCAGAAACCTGGATTCAGGAACGTGCTCCCTGACTATGGACCCTCAGTATGGGAAGGGTTCCCACATGATACAGGAGGCTGAGAACCAAGCAAGGTGATGATGATGATGATGATGATTGTGGCTGGTATGTGGGCAGGTGACACCAGGGACAGTGGGGCTGCCATGGAGCTTTGTGATGGTACCCATTTGGCTTCTGTGTGCAGGGGTGAGAATCTGTGCCTGAGCACCCATCACTGCACAAAATGTGTGCAACAAAAAACAGAGGAAACTACCATCAACAGTTAGAGTTTAATCTGATTCTATTACAAGACAGTCTTATGGTCAGATATCTTAGTTCACTGCCTACTTCCTTTCAGATGGAAATTTCTGACAATAACAGTTTAATCCAGCCTGGTTTAGGAATTAATATAACTACCTACCACCAGTATCTTTCAGTCAAGTCATTCAGAGGTAGAAACTTGGATTAATAGAAAGAGAAAATATTTTAACACTAATTCTTGCAATCATCTGCCATCTAAAAACTCAGAGATTAAGCATTTATAGCCATTAGCCAAAAGAAATAAAATAACAAACCCCTTTTTTCTGTCTTTTGCATTGAGCATTTGACACTACTACAGATATAAATTGTGCATGAAGGCTTGTCTCCTGCCACCAAAGTTAGGAAACAATGAGAGACAACTTCCCATCTGCTGCATTCATCAAAAACAGGAACATGTTTCTCTGTTTTATCTTGTAATTATCTCCTGAGTGCCAAATAATTCCTTCATAATTCTTTCTTCTCTGTCACCTACTAACAATAGTAACTCTTACCCAAGAGCTACTTCTGGCAGAACTGAAGGTAACATTGATCTAAATTCTAAAGTTTGAAACCTTTCTATCAACCAATTTATTGTTTTTTAAATGCAAGCAGTACAAAAGAGGATATACTCACTAAACAATGAATAAGTTTTGTGGAGGATCTGCATTTTGTGTATCTTTCTCAGAAAAGGAAAAATAATTCACTGAAACTACCAAAGAGAAATCAGTCCTTATCTTCTGAAAACAATCAGCAGCCAACAGGCTTTTTACTTGACTGGCAAATAACCCAACAAATCATCTACTGGAGAATTTTGTGTTACACTTACAGGGTGATCAGCATCCAGCTCAGATCCATACATCAAAACTCTCTGAGAACATTTGTCCAACTCAGAGATCTTCCTGGGGAACCAAGGGACGCAGTCGAGATCTGCAGGAGACAGAATGCAGATTGAATGTACTGGAGTGTAAGATCATGGAGATACCTGTGCAAAACATCTGACAGTGTCTAAACCGAGTGATAAAAACAGCCTTGCCTTCTTCATCAGTCCAGATGTTTTCTGGTGGATTGAGAGATACTATATTAGTTTGAAACTTGAGCAACTGGATTAGTTCATTAAATTCTTTCTTACTGCAGTCACAGTCCACAAAAATTTCCACCTCTGAATTCCTTCTCTTTGATTTTCGTGATTCAATATGAACCATACTCACATGTTTTTCCTGTGGAAAGATGAAATAACAGATGAAATACAGACAAACCTAGAAGAACAATGTCAGAAGAGTAATATTGGTGGCACATTCCTCAGGAAAGTTTTTCCAGAATCTAAAAGGTCTTTTTATTGAAAGTACTCCCTTTTTCTATTTATAGGATTAGTTAGTGGCACATGCTAAATACCAATGACAAAAAATAACTTTACATGGAAAGTAAGAAAAAAAATTTTTTTAATTAAGTAAGTCAAGTAATTATTTCATTTTATCTACCAAAATAATCTCTTACAGAGGACAGTATAACACAGTTTTCTTTTTTATTTAATGCAATTTTATACTTATCTTTGCTAAAAATATTAAGTTCTAATACAATTTTAGTCAGTAATTTGCATAATAATAATGCTAATTTAAATATAACTGAGTATGCTTCTTTAAACAGATGTTATTAAAAATATTACTCGACATACCTTACTACCTGAGGAAGAAAATATTTTTATGAGAATAAATTTTCATCAATCCTCACCTATATACTGTGCAGTTATCAATAACATAAGCATTAACAGCAGTATAGTTAAAATCTACCTCAATTTATTCTCTATTGCAATGTCCCCATCAAACACAAATCATTCAACAAACATCACAGTGTAAATACTTTTACCATGAAAACTTTCCTGTGGGGTCTCTCTCCTACCACAACTACTGGTCTGACAAGGGTATCATAAAAAGACAGATAACCATAATGTGCTATGGCTGTCCTGATCTAGTGTGACAGCCCCGTTTCAAAACAGGAGGTTGGATTAGACGGCTGTTCTCAACATGACTGACCTCCTATGGACTCTGATTTTTCCTTTTTCTTGCTAGATAGAAACTATCTGTTACTTTTCACAACTATTCTTGCACTTACTCAGTGAAGCCAATAAAACACTCGTTGACTCCCAAAATGGAAGAAATTAGTGTCTGTATTTCCACTTCCCCACTGTATTTTACGAAAATATCCATTTCAGGTGGCCGTCTCCTCTGGTAGATCCAACCAGCAATGCCTGTTTTTACACCTCTGGATACACAGACAGAGTTCTTTCACTGGTATGCTCCATAGCTGCGTGTACAGTGTAGCAACCCAATCACAGAAATTCAATTTTGTCTTCCCTAGGTTGAGAACAAAACCCTGCACTCCCCCCTGTAGTACTCAAATTGTTAAGTGACTACATGGATGGGGGTGGATATTCCTACCACATCTTCCAGACGCAATTTAAGAGACCAGAGTTCTATGCCTATTCCCAAGAAGGGGTAGCAGATGCTTAAATCCAGAACTTCAGGTGTGAACCCATACCAGCATTTCAGCCAGAGCTGCAGTTAGACACTTAACCCTTGGAGAACAGCTGCTTTGAGAACACAGCTCCTACTGCAACTTCTGCTCACTCACTTAGGTTTCCCCTCTTTGCCAAAAACCCTGCTTCTTGGCAAACTCTCTCCTGTGGGTCTAATTCACATCTTTTTCTTGGCTGGAGAATTCACATGCCTGGGAATCTGATCCCAGAGACAGCTACTATGAGTGAGGCCTGGTAAGGCCCAGTGATCCCACACTTACATCCCTCTGATGGTTTGGCCTGAGAGACATGCTCCAAGCCACTTCCTAACATTCCCTTCACAGACTGAACAACCTAAGACTTTTATTGTGCTGCTTTAATGATCCTCAGACACGCCTCCAAGCATTCTGACCAGGATTCTGACTGACAAGCACTGATTGCATGGGGATCTGCCTGGGAACCAATACCTCACAATTTACATTCCAGTTAGACACATAAAACCCTGACCCTGCAAACACTTAGAGGTGTCTCTAATTTCAAGACCAAGCAAAGCTGCCACCAGCATCACCTGACTGTATGGGACATAGATCCCAAACTGCTCTCTGAAAGTTCCTCCTTTCATTGTGACCTGCACAGACAACTTCAAACCTAGCTTACAGTGTTGAGAATCACGTCAGAAACCTAAAGTGAATCATGTGAACATCAGCATCACTGTCAAACTTTATTCCAGAAAACCCTTCACAAGCCCAAAATGCTTTGTTCAATGGTCCATAAAATTTAAAGTTACTTTTATTCAGTTCTGCAGGGTGAGTGTAGCTGCACTCTGTTTCTCCTGCCACGGTCCATTAGATTGATATCAACAGAGCCTGCCCTCAGTAGCCATCCTCTGTCCAGCCAGCATGAATGATTTGTAAGCGTTACCTGGAAGAGTCTGAGAGCTTTCACCAATCCACCAACTTCATTCTTCAAGGAAAACACCACAGCTGTCTTTCCACTTTCAGAAGCAGATTCACTTTTCCCATTTCCCTTATTCCCTTTCTTCTCCTCATTTTTCCCAGAACTTGATCTGTTTAGCTACAAACAGATAAAAAACATGAACATCTCAGATGAAAATGGGAATTTTCCTGCAAGAGAAATTTTTGTTTGAAAATAACTGAACAGAACTCACACTGGCTTAATTTGAAAGAAAAGATCTTGTATTTACTTGAAGTCAGGATCACAGGTTAAGGGCAGCTGCTAGAGATGATTGTGTAAGAGACCAGTATATACAGAAATTTAAATAAATGAATGAATAAATAAATAAATAATCCTAAGGAAAAGCATAAATGGGATACAAATATGATGGCATTATTTGGACAACGCTATCATTAGAAGTAAATGTGAAGCAAATGGAGACAGTCTAAATTACTGGTAAAGCCTGCAGATCAGTTATTGTAAACTGAATATTGCTGCAAAATCACAGGGATGCTATTTTAACCTATACCAGTCAATTTATGAAGATGTGCACTGGTCTGTGTTTTTGTATTAAGTATTATTACATTTCAAGCCAAAACTTTTTGTTGTCTGTTGTAGCACAATCAATGTTATCAGCTAATGGAATTCCTCCTGAGAAAACAAAACCTCTGTTGATTATAGAAACAAGAAAGGAAATACTTAGACTGCAACACAGAATATCAAGTTGGAAGGGACCTCAAGGACCATCTAGCCCAATTTTTCTTGGCAAAAGCATGGTCTAGACAAGATAATCGATAAGCCAAATCTTAAAATTGCCCATTGCTGGGGAATCCACTGCTTCTCTCAGGAGATTTTCCAGTGGCTGATTGTTCTCATTTTAAAAAACTTTACATCCCACAGAAGATGAGGAGTTCAAAAAATACAGAAAATTACACCATCCTTACACCTACACTCTAACATTCTTCTCACAATTTGTGAGTCCAAAACTGCTTTAAATGAAATGTCAGTCAGCATTTTCCAAAAAATGTCATTTTATCAGCTTAAATCTTGTTGAGATTCCAACAGTACAGCCTTTATTGACAATTTTTATAACATCAACCACAATTTTCAAAAAGCAGCCTGCATTTTCCTATACCTAGTCTGCTGCTCCTGGAGAAATTAAATCTCCAGTGAAATGCTAACCACTTTGTTATAATCCATAAAAAAATATGAAAATAAAAATCAAAAACCACAGACTATTTCAATGTTTTAAATGTATTAAATAGTCCTTCAGTAATTTCTAAAGCAGCTTACAGGAAATAACCTGAAAAATCAGCTTTTTAAACAGATCTTTTAACATTCTTTAAATGGCACAGGTGAAACCAGGCAGGTTTAAACTAGGTACAAGACATGCTGAGAAGTCTCTGTGGTCTTATAATTTATTAGAATACAACAAAACAACCTGGAAAACAAATTTGTTTGCAGAATGATACATGAATGGTTTCACACACATTTATTTTTTAGCAATTGAGCTTGTATGGTTCTGCTCCTACCTGATATGGTAGGAGGTTTGCCCAGGGATACTTATGGGGAAGCTCACTTTTGTTTTAACTTCAGTAATATCTGGGATTTGGCTAAGTCTTTTTCACGTACATCAAGCACACAACCTCCCCCTCAAGTGACAAAGGTGCTGCTTTTACAGCATCTGTGGTTTTTTCCATGTGTGCTGCCTTCTAGAAGCTTTGTACACATGATCAACCAAGTCAACCAAGCGTCTGAGAACCTCAATACTGCCAGTTCCTCTGGAAAACAAGGGCACTCGGCACTTTCCAAGCCTGTCACATTAGCTTCCCCAATACTCTCAAGAGAGCATTACCCAAAGTGATGTCTGAAAGGCCCTCTCAAGCATTTGAACACTAGAATGAATACCTATTTGTTATGAGCATAGTAGAGAAGGATGAACTTGAATTTTATTAGCCACATTCATTAGTACACTTCATAATTAAATGACTGACAGACCAACTTTCCTAATGGAAATTAATTATCTGGAGCAAGTGCAAATACCCAGGAAAATAAGTCATTTATAGCAGATCTCAGTGAAGAAAGTAACTCAAATGTAAAGACAGTAAAACAAATTTATTCCATATAATTCAATGCTTTCAATAGAAGCTGAGTATGTAGAAGCAGGGATATTCCACATTTTACTATAAGGACATAAGGCCAATTCAAAACTGGTACAAGCCCATATATTCTGCTGGTTTTACCCAAGTGATAAAAACCTTCATCTGTTACAAAATTTTATAGGAGTCACAGTCTTCATAATCCTAGGTATTTCATGTATTCAGAGCAGGTTGCCTTATTTAGTCACACATACATTTACCTGTTAGAAGTTTATCCCACGCTTGAAACCATCCAAGCACCTGTTGCACCCATCCCATCACTTCCAGAGAACCATTTCTGTCTCCTGGCAGTGTTTTTTCCAGCAGCCCCCTGGCACGGTGTTCCCACACGTGTCCTTGCAGCCCTGCCCGTCGGCAGAAGCCGGGAGCACGGCAGCAAATCCACCGGCACCGACAGAGTGGGTACACGGCACTTGTGTCTTGCCAAAAATGTTTGTAGATGGTGCTGTGAGGCTTACGAGTGCCCTGAAAAGACAGTCTCTGTTGGTGTATAAAGCCCGCTGGACTAACCAAGGACTTCCAAATCCAAGCATTTAAAACCATCTGAGCTGGATGCTTCTCTATTGCTCCGGTAGCAATACGGCTCGTTTCTGCAGTAAGGCTTGTATCGCTAATGAAACTTTTTCTGTTATTTATCACACTTTTAAGGCAGCGTTTTGAACGGGGACCGACTCGATAGCAAAGTTAGTTTCACCGGCCCCTGCAGCTGCTGAGAAACTGCTGACCTGACCACGGGGCGAGGAGCGAGGGGCTCGCACGGCCTCTGGCACCGGGCCCCGGCGGAACCCGCCCCCCCGGCGGCTCGCCCCGGCCCCGGCACTTACGGTGAGGCTGCCGGCGGCGGGGCGCTCCTCCGGCAGGGCCGAGTCCAGCGAGAAGCCCCGGCGCGCCCAGTACTTGCTGGAGAACATCATCATGGCGGGCTGCATGGGGCCGGCGGGGGCAGCGCCGCGCTCTGCCCGCCTCGCCCGCGCCGCTGCCTTTATACGCCCCCGGCGCGGCTGATGGAAGCGCGATTAGGGGACACCGTGTGCGGGTGACGAGAGCCGCCGGCAGGCGGGCGCTCACCGGCCCCGCTCACCTCAGCAGCCGGGGCTGGACGGGACAGCGCAGCTCGGGGAGCGATCCCGCCTCCTGACGCCGGCAGTGGCTCCGGACAGCGGTGGTGGCAGCGGCCCTTGGCAGAGGTGATGGCAGTGGTCCCGGACAGAGGTGGTGGCAGTGGCCCCGGACAGAGGTGGTGGCAGCGGCCCCGGGCAGAGGTGGTGGCAGCGGCCCCGGGCAGAGGTGGTGGCAGCGGCCCTTGGCAGAGGTGGTGGCAGTGGCTCCGGACAGAGGTGGTGGCAGCGGCCCCGGACAGAGGTGGCAGCAGCACACAGGTCCCGCTGAGGAGCGGCTGCCCCCGCCCGGGCCGAGGCTGCTCCGGACGGCTCCTCCGCGCTCCCCTGAAGCCGCTCCCCTGAAGCCGCTCCGCAGCCGCCCCAGCACGGCCGCTGGCTCCACCGCCGCACCACGGCACGGCAGGGCTCAGAGCCCCGGCAGCAGCAGGCTCGAGAGTGCGGACAGCACGGCAGAGACCTGCAGGAGCTGAGTTTCAGCACACGGGAGCTGTGCAGAGATAGCAAGAAATGCTTTGGTGTAGAAATTCGTCTCTCTCCGTTTAAGTGAGCAGGAGGCAACTGCTGAAACTGTAACTTGATTGCAGGGTTAAAGGAACTCCGTCTCCCAGATTTACTTGAGAAATTTAGGATTTCTAACTTCTCTTTCGTTGTAACATTCATTTTGTGAAGTGCCACCACCACTTGCCATCCCACCTTCTCCTCACTTCTTTTCACTTCCAAATCTTCCCCACGTCATCCTTTGAATAGGTTACCTTACAGCATGTAGCACTGAACAGCACTTCTGAATTGGGAGCACTGGGTCAGTTTCCTTCAAGTAAAGACTCAGTTTTCTCTGTTCCAACACATCAGGAAGGGGAAACTTACTACTTCCCCTTGAAAAGCACCATCGGTGACTTGTCCCGAGCCTCCCAAAAGAGGGGCAAACTAGCTGAATGCAACAGCTGGCTGCACGCGCCCTTAGCTTGGTATACACACAGATCATACAGATTGAGAAAGAAGTTGAAATCAGATCGACTGAAGGTGGGACACTGAGCAAGGAGCTGCACAAGGCAAGTAGCAGAAAGTATCCCTGAGAATACTAAGTTCATGTCACATCTAACTCAGCTGCAGACTGGCCCCTTCACAGCCTCAAGGCCTTCACCCCTGAAAGACTCCTCACCTTGTAACTATCATTTACATATCAGCATCATTAGGGAAATCATCTTGCTCTTCTACAAGAACAACACAGAAGCACAACAGAAGATTTGAGGCTTTTTCTCACACAGAATATCATGGAATTGTATTTTATCACATTGAAGAAAAAATAGCAAAAGCTTCCAGTCTAAACTGGCTGCTGTCAGTCAGATGCTTCCCTTCTTAAAATGAATGTCATGCTTGATATTCAGAATCAGGAGAGGTTCACAGCTGCCTCAGAGCTCATAAGAGGCCAGAAGTAAACTCTTAGATTCACTTGTCCAGAGTTTCCCAGGAGTAACATGTAATAAATCCTTTGTTTTTGTTGGCAGTACATTTGTAATAATTGGTTCCTCTACCTGCTCCTTTAATGTAAATCAGTCTTTTTTGTTATGCTAGCCCAAAAAGTTTTACTTCATTTTCCCAGTCAGAGAAAAGCATGTCTACGCATATTATTAGCTCAGTCTCATATCCTAAGTTATCTAGAGATGTTCCCTGTCCTGTTTTCTCATTACTTTTGAAGATAGGAAAGCAAGTTGGTGTCTTTGGACTTTGATATTCCTATCTGCTGTGTATGAGATACATAAACACGGTTCCTGCAGTTGAACAATTTATGAATGAGGTTGCTTAGCACTTTCTGAATGCTCCAGTGACAAAACCGAGCACAACTGAGCTGCCTTTCCACCTACAGGCTGGACTGAGCATGTTTTTATTTACTCTTAGATCCTGGCTTTGCAGCTGGGACATCACACAAATCAATGACCCTACTGCTCCACAGCCTTGTTGTTGTTGCACCTCTGTGCAGCAACCAGAGCACAGCAAAGGTTTTGTCTCTGACTCCTGAATGCAAAACAAACGAAGGTGCATTGTGTCAGCAGGTGTTAGTAACAGGTAGGAGGACTCAAGCTCTTCAACTGTTTTGACCACACTGTTGTCTGCCCATGTGTCTCACAGAGAGACTGCTTCTCCCTAGAAAGGAAGTTCTTCTTTTGCAACTTGTATTTTGTAGGTGGACTTTGCCATATCAGCACCAGATCAAAAGACATTTACAGACTGAAAATGTTTATTTCTTCTTTGTTCTAGCTGCTGTACAACGGAGCTGGTACATGGCTCTGGGAATATCATTAGCTACAAATTTTGTTGAGAGCTCAACTTATTTTTCTACAGTTCACAGTGCTGTATACTTAGGTCAAGTAACTTCTTAACATCACTGACCAAAAAAATTAGATGTTCATCAAAGCAACTGTTCAGAAGTAGGTGATCTAGAGCATGTCAGGGTGTCATTCAGCAATGATATTTCATCTTGGGAAACAGAGTTAACACTGACAGTAAGAAATGGATAAGCTTACTCTTTTTAGTAAAAGGTCCTCATTGCCTATAATCAAAATTCAGAAATTGCAAGGTCCTCTTTACCTTACACACTTTTTTTCTCTCATGAGACAGCAGAGTCACTGTTGCTTGAAATCCTCATCTATACACTTTTTAAGCTTAAAAATTTGCAGAATTCTCAAGTGAAAATTGAAATATAAAGCAAATCTGCAAGATGTTTTCAAAGTTTGAGTCATTTTACCCCCACTAGAGACAGAAGCATATTTTCCTTAAAAATATTTGTAACTTTTATCGTAGCTTGATTTAACTGGAGGATGAAATTCACAGGGCAGAGCAGCTAGTATTGACCAAGAAACTAGCTGAATTTAACCCTGGCTCTCCCAGATCACCAAGTCTTTGTCTTGAAGCACACTACAGCAGGGAGGAGAACCCTCAAGTCATCATGTGGCAGAAAGAGAAAGAAATGAAGCTATGAGAAGGTATCAAAAAAGCATAAGGAAAGATGACCTTCACAAGGATCTAAAATGCAAACAGCACCATTATTCAATGTCAGGTAAAAAAGGCAGGGCGGAGAACAGATGTGCTAATTATTCATGCAAGAGATGTTGGCACAAGCAGAAAATAGACTTCCCAATACCTTTTCAAATCACAATTTCGTTGGTAAAACAATGATGTTGTGAAACAATTGACAAGTAGACTAACCAAGGGAGCTTTTTCATCAAGGAAAGAAAGATGCAAAATCTGTTTCTGTTTATCAGAGATACACACACAAACTCCTAAGTCCAATTCTCTAAGCAATGTAGGTCTGCTGAAAAACCTCTGATGACAATGTACATTTAATTTTTAAGTCATGAAGACATGGGAAGCATGGGTTTTCAAGCAACCAGCAAAATCATCCCAAGCTCTTGTAACACTAAGGGGATTTTAACCAACCAACAACCATTGGGCAAGGATATCTACCAAAAGATAGACTGGCTAGAAAGATCCGAGAACACAGGTGATATGAGCATAAAGTGAATTCACAATCTTCAGCAAAAGAAAGGTTCTTAGAAAAAGCAGAAACTGACAATTTCAGGAATAAAAAAAAATCAATAAATTCAGTACAAGAGCCAAGAAGAGGGGAACATAGAGAAGAAAGACAGTTCTTTCTCTGCTCCATGGAAAACATCGTTTAATCAGGAAATTATTTCATTACAGAGGAAGTGCAGTCTTCTACTACACTTTTACTAGTTGTAGCATAAGCCATTAGTTCATCATTATCTTTAGTTCAAAAGAAGCGCTTACAGGAGATGCAAAGTAGGACCAAGCTACCAAATACAGGCAGAATAGCACACCAATGAAGGTTGTGGTACAAAATTCAAAGTCATTAATATAGGACATCAAAAACAACTTTTTAAGAAATTACTACAGCATTAGCTAGAAGAAGCAAAATATCAGACCACTGAACAAAAGGAAAGGACAAAACAAAAAACCCCTTAAAATTAGCTAGGTATTTAATGCACTTTTTTTTTACATCAGTCTGTTAAAGAACCAACTGTGACCAGATATCTGTCATAACTAATAGCAAGGGCAGAGAGATAAGCTCTTTGCTTTTAACAAGATGAAACAGTGTTGGAGAATACTCATGATGAGTCCAATCATAGCAAATGAGAGCACAGAAACCACTTACAGAGGAGGCTCATTAAACCTCTGCCATCAATAACTGTTTGAAGAACTATGGGGAAGGACAAGTGACAAAAGACTGGGAAAAGGCCAAAATTATGTCAATCTCCAAGAAGATAACGGGGAAGAAGAAGGGCTGAAGAATTGCACACCAGTCTAATTTCATTTGTTTGAGAAAACAGAAGTACCAAAATTATTTGTAAAGATCCAAAAGATAACAGATGATTAAACAGTCAAGACAGATTTGCTGAGAACAAATTGAGTCAAGCAAATTTAATTTCCTCTTATGACAGTCCTGGGGAACAAGGCAAAACAATGGATGTCATTCATCTTGATGGTAGTGTAGCACTTGGCATAGTCTCTCATAACATTGTCACAAGAGAGATAAGGAAAGCAGGTACAGATGGAAGTAACAGATCATACAAAGGGGTGGGTGAAATGGAAGAGTGCAGAGAACAGGAGAGCCTCAAGTACCTACCCTCACTCCTATACTATTTAGTAGAAGCCTTACCTGAGCCCCTGGAGCCCAGCTGTAAATTCCCAGACTGTACCTACATCAGAAACGCTGTAATGGTTACAAAACTTAAACAAGTGCTGGGGCACAGAGGGCTGCTTACAGATAACCAACTGCACAATCACCAGGGAAGGCAAACCTCATGTGAGGGAAGTCAGAAGTTACAGAAAATCTCCAGCTCTGTGCAATCACTCCATCTGCCCTGGAAATCCACTAACACCTGAAACTTCTTTGCATAATACAGTGCAGGATCTCCAAAGATATCCTGCAAAGGGATTAGACAGGCATTTAGCACAAGATATGCCTTCCAACAGGAGATACTGTAGCTAATCAATTATTGACAAGTTTTTTAAAGTGCCTTCTAACATTGCAAATCTGGAATTTTAACAAACTTGTATGCATATATACAGGTATTCACCACATGATGAAAAAACGTGTGGTATGATTGATCTAAGGTAATTTAGGTCTGAAATTTATCAGCTCCTTTATGTTGTTAACCACATGCTGCACAAGTCACTCATAACAGCATAAAAGGTGTAGCAGCCCAGGGCAGAGTACAAAGAACTGGGATTGCCACTTTAGGTCACAGCAGTTGTACTGTTTGTTGCTTGAGGAATTATCAAGTCCCTGAACCCAAAAGTTTGTACTTTAAAGATCTCCGTGTTCTCCTGCATCATTTACTGGAGCAGAAAACCAGAGGAGTGTGTGGAAGGTCTCCAAGACCAATGCCCAAAGCTGGCATGTGCTGATGGAACCTAAAGGTCATCTGGACCAACTCATACACGAAAAGTGCTTTGGAAAAAATCTGGTGTTGCATTGCAACTCTCATTGAGATTTGGCAAGCAAAAGAGAACATTTGCACACCAGTTGTATGTAATACAACTATTTTTTGCACCAGATGTAGATGGGTGCTTAAAAAGAGCCTTCTTCAATACAGCAAGGATTTTTTCCTAACATGATCTCATTCATCATCAAGAATCATCACACCAAAGGGGTCAGGCTGGGACTGGAGCTCACTTTCCTCATAGCAGCCTGTAAGGTGATGTGTCTGGGTTTGTGCCTGGGTCAGTGTCAGTAACACAGCAGGGTTTCAGTGGTTGCTGAACACTGCACAGCACTCAGGTTGTCTGGCTGCTTCCCAGGGAGGGACACAAGCCTGACAGCAGTCACAGCCAGGACAGCTGACCAAACTGACCAAAGGCACATTCCACACCACATGCCATTGTGCTCAGTAATAAAAGCTCAGAGAAAGGAGGAAGGTAATGACATTTCATTCATGATCATGGCATTTATATTTCCAAGGAACCTGTGCTGAGATCTTGCTTTCCAGGAGGTGCATGGACACCTGCCTGCTGATGGGCATCAAATCCTCTTTGTGCTTTCCTTGTGGGAGCAGCACTTTCTTTTCCTGTTAAACTGTCATTACCTCAGTCCATGAGCCTTCCTGCCTTCCATTTTTCTCCCCATCCCATGGAAGAGAGGAACAGTCAAGGGGCTGGGTGGGTGTGTGGCCAGGGCCAGCTACAACACTCCAAGGGACGCAAGGGACCACCTTTTGCTGAGCTGCTGAAGCCTGGGCAGCAGTTTTGGCTCTGCACACTGGGCTCTGCAGCGACTGGTTAATAACAAGATACACCTGTAGAAACAGTCTAAGAGCTAATGTTAAAGTAGGGTGTGAGGCCTTGTGTTGGTTATATGTTAGTTTGATTATACAGGCCTGTGTAACCAAAATATACACTATAATTGGATTCTTTCAAAACAAAAGCCATATAGAAGAAAGGAACAGAAGAACGGAATTAATAGAATTCATCTCTTTGAATTACAAAGAAAATTTGAAAAACTGTGAAATTCATTTTGGATGAGGTAAAAATTGGTATCTTACAATATATCTTTTGTTTGCAATTCATCAGAAAAATTCAATTTGTGCCAAAGATATTGTGATTTAATGTGAAAAAAGAGCACACATTCTCTAAAAAATGTTTAAGAATAAATCATCACTTGAATGAAAGACCAAATTCAAGCTTAGTTTATACAAGGCATGTACTGCAATAATATCCCTTAATCAAATAGCACATTTTGAAGTACCGCTAAACATGAAGCACAACTTATCTTTTAACACCATAAAAAAACCCTTAAAACCATCTGAAAGCATCTTCAAATCAAATATATAGTATCACACATATATGAAATCTGTCTGTTAAGTGCTCAGTTATGTACCTGTGCGTCACCACCTTATCAATGCTCATATACAAAGCTCACGGTCACGCCAACTACTGAGCTAGACATAATTATTATGGATTAGGATTTCTGGCTTTAAACTCAGCCACCATAGAGCAGCTCATGGCATTTTTCTTGTAAGAACAAGCACTGACTTCTCCCACTACGGTTCTTTCAAACAAAGATTGCTCCAGCCGCTGACTAAATACTCAGAAAAAACACACAACGGATTTGAAACACATATTTTAAGATATTTAGCCAACCACAGGTAAAACTTCTACCAGTCACTCTTCTGCAGCCCACAGACCAAACCTCAGTTTTAAATTGCATCCATGCAATGATGAAAATTGAGTCTAAGGAACAGTCAACACATGAGCAAATTATTAATCCTGCACTTAGCCCATTTAATTGCATTTTTCCAGTCCTGTTTGTAACATGAATTAATTCACAGATGCACTTTAAAAATGTCCCAACCTGTTCAGCATTGTCATTTCTGTTGTCTAACAGGGAATGATTTGAGGAAAACATTACTTCCACCTACAGAAATTCAACCCCATACTTGGTAAGGTTTCATTTGCATCACAGTAGTATGCAAAAATCATGCTAGTGAAACCAGTTCATAATCCAAATTCTGAATGCTGAATTATTTTAAATAATTTTTTTTTCAAATTAGGTGACTGTCTTGTAACAGAAAATTATTTAGACAAGTGAGGAACAAGTGTCCCACGTATTTTGAACTAAAATATTATCTCAAATAGTTGAAGCTAGAACATTTTTCACAGTTTTCGGAAAAGTTTCATTAATGGAGCTTTAATTTGGTGCTCAAGAATACATTTGAAAGTGATGAGGAAAGCAGCTCCCCACTGTTTGTCTGACTGGGGCTAAGGAATTTTGTCAAACAATGTGTGAGGAAAAACTGAAGAGAATAATTAATGGAGCACCATCAGCATTTTAAAACTGTCCACTCAAAAAATCTAAAAGTTTTTAAGAAAAATCTTAATAGCAACAAAACTGGGCCATATAGAATATAAACACCTCAAATTAAACGCAGTGTTTTGTATTAGCGATGTTTTTGTTTTGATTTATAGTTCAATTATCACACTATTTCTACATCTGATTCTCAAAGCAATCAGGACTTGCTGTAACACACATATAGCCTTGGCTTCCTTAAGAAGATTACCTGCAACAACCAAAACAAAAACCTCCTAACCCAACACAGGTCTGAAGGCCTCTGGCTGCAGCATTCATTGGCTGCAAACACAGGTACTGTAGCTGAACAGCACAGGCACTACTCAATGTAACTGAAGCTTTAAGTGATGACTGTGGGTAACTTAGGATCATCTTTTTATAGTTTTTGACTTCCCAGGATCAAAACCATTTCATAAACATTCACATTAATCCAAATTTCCAAGAAACTTCCACCTCCATTTTGTAAGCTATTTCCATTCCTGTTTTGTAAGCTATCATCTTGCTCACAAACAGAATAAAATAACTTCAAGAATGTAATTTCAAAACAAATAAAATTGTCCAAACAGGCAAAATGAGAAAAAAATGGCTTTGAAAGAACTATCTCAATGTAATTTTTTACCTTGGAACAGGTAACACTGGAAAACTGCTATGACTGAAAAATATTAAGTTGTGAATCTCACCCACAGAAGATAATCATCTTCAATTGTCAAGCACTAAAAACAAAACAAATTTGCAAGATTTAAACCACTATTGCCTCTTTTATGGCCTGACAACTGTGACCAAACTGTGTTCTGGTTGAGTTCACATTTACTAATTCTAAACAATCTATGCCATTCAAACACAAAAGAAATTTAAACATCCTGAACCATCAACCCAAAGCATTTCATGGCATTTTAACCATCAAGATCCTGATTAAGGCTTCTCACAGTGTTTTTGTAGTCTCCACTGCATCTAAATCCATCCCAAACAATCAGGAATAGTTTGGTGTGGAGGATGAGGTTCCTCCTGTAACTCTTTGCCAGGCTGCCTGCCAGCAGGAAGGAAACTACAGATAATGAATACTGCAAGGGGCCTTTCATCTTATTGTTGGGAAGCTGAGCAAGCCTACCTAGCCCAAGCCCTCCACAGCTGCTCACTGTTAGCTCACGAGCAACCTTCTCATCCTTGACATCCAAGTGCTGAATAAAAAGGGAAAAGATGAACAATTATACCCAAAAAGGAAAGGCAAACTTTACTCTAAGGGCTGGTAGATTTTCTGAGCAGACATAGCTGTAGTTCTAAGAGATTACAGAATTCCACTTAAATATGCCTTTCCCAAACATTTGAATATTCATGTTGAGTCCAGTTATGGTGTTCTTCAAGATCTCAGTATTTTGAATAGTTTTTTGTGGCTGTACATCCTGAATAACTAAGAACCACACACAGTTAACTGACAGCTTGCCCACTGCATTTCTGTTGTAGACATTTCCCTCCTCCCTCCATAGTTTCACTGAATATAACCTTTGATGAAAAACATTTTGCAAGTACACTTCAAAGTGAACTAGGAGCTCCAAAAATACTGAAACTAACTTGCTTAATATTTTTGAACCAAAGTGTTGAATATCTAAGTTCTAATGCCTTTCTGTATTCTATGTCACATTAAATTAACTGCCAAGAAGTACAATGCTCACCAGGGAACAAAGGCATGATGCTTCACAGCAATTTCCTGGGCAGGAAATGAAAGGCTACAGATAATGCTGAGCTGTGAATCCTTGACTTTCACAGCATAGGACTCAAGTTCTTATTAACTGATGAGAGATAGCACATTGAAGATATTAAAACCAAAATCTATACTGATTCAGCTGTCCACTGCTTGCTCACAAGCGGTGAGAGAAGTTGAATTGACTCCCAAATTATTGTAACAACTTGATTTATCTATTAAAGCCTTTTGTATTACTTGTATTTGCTTAATATGGCACAAATAACATTTGTAAAAGTAAACTGCTCCACAAGAAAAGAAAGCTCTGCCATATCCCACACTTCAACTAGCTAGAGAGGAAAGGCATGTTCCATTCTGTAGCAACAAGCAGAAACTCCCACAGCCCTTCATTACCCACAAAATATGTCCTATCCATGGACTAACCACTAGCTCTCCCCTGTCTCATGTTCTTACATTAACAACCAGACAACTAGATTTTTTTTCTCTAAATATGATTTAATTAAAAACACTAAATCAGCTTTGACTTTTATTTTATATATGTACAATAGTTACCAAATAATGAATACACTTAATCAGTTATGTTAAAATTCACATAACGTCAAAGGACATCAGCGTGGCATGGAATAAACTCACTGTCTTTTGCAAATACAAAAAATGCATTAGTATTATTTGTGATTACTATTTTGGTGTGTGGTTTGTGGGTTGGCTTTTTTACAACCTGCTTATTAATTTTCCAAATAATGTTGCCATAAAAACAGTGTAAGTAGTTAATTGATCAGTTAATATACTAGCAAATATGAACATTAGTAAAGTTTGCAAGATATCAATTGCAAAATTACATCACGTGTAGGACTGAATATATTCACATGAAAGTTACCTTCAGTTAGAAAAGTTTTGAAAAAGAGCCCAGTTTGGAGCTGTGCATTAATTTGGTAAAACTGATTCATATGAATGAACAGTCAAGTTTATTCAGATATTGAAAATACAACTATCCTTTTTAGTATTCACAAACATTTGTGTATATAGTGTGTGTATATGTGTAAATATATATATATGTATATATAAAGTGAAGATATGTTAATGTAAAAATATACTGTTCATCCACTCCCAATTACACAAAATTCAGTATTTGGACATTAAACTGTGCAAGTATGAATGTCCATTTCAAATCTACATTCAACCAGCAACAAATACTTAGAAGTATTTTTGTAAACATTTGAGATAGGAAAAAATCCATTTACAAAAGAATCCTCCTTTAGCACATCAGCATCACTTCAGCTTGAAAATTTTGTACAGCAGCTTCAGCTGGCATATTGTGAATCTGCTCAAATCAAAGAGATCACATTGTCTTAGATCAGTATGTGTGAAAGCACAGCAAATGCAGAAATTTCTTTCATTCTTAATCACCATCCATTTCCAGTTTACCAGCAAAAAGAAAATGCACTTGGCTACAAAAATATTAAGGAATGTTATTGAAAACAAAAGGCTATTTTGGTAGAAGAAACTACAAAAATAGTTAAGTTGAGTCATGTTGTAAAGCTTTAATGCAAAAGCATTACAGTACAGATTTTCTTTACAACCTTAAAGCTTAATCAACACCAGATTTAAATATCCATCTCTCAAGTGCTTGACCGAAACGTGCTCAGTAGAAGTCTTTCTCCAAGGTGACCGAGTGTAATTATGCAGGAGTGAGGCTCTGCGTCTCAGCCGTCTGTTGAGCGCCGTCCCTTGTCCCATTGGCAGCAATTACAGGGGTTGAGATACTCTGATACAGCGACGTCGGACAACTCAACTCAGCTCCACTTTCATCCTCTCCAGTATCTGAATCCGGTGTTACTGAACTGTTCTCTATCCCCAGGATCTCACTGACTGTTTGAGGCAATTCCTAGGAAGGAGGTGGCAGGGGAAATATTAAAGACCACTGTAATTAAATGCAAAAAGTTAACAACAAAGTCCTCTCTGTCCATCCTGCATTCCCAGTACTCATTCATCTGAGCAATCATTCATCTGAATTTAGCTTCTCTGAAAGCATCTCTCTCAGCAATACTTACATTACAGTTACCATTTTCTGAAGCTGCTTTTCAAAAAGACAGTAAAGGGAACACACTCAGGAATCAATTCCTGGTTAACAATGGAATCTTCATTACAAAAGTAAAAGCCTAATCAACTATTATAATTACACTTCATGTTACTGAAATTAGTTTTATTGAGTGACCCACCAGTTTTTGCCTAGTAAGTCTGACATGCTTTCAATGCAATGCACCTTTCAACTAGTTTTTCTCAAGCACATCAAACATCAAATTTCTTGGAGTGAGGTTACCTAGTGAGAGTCAAGAAATCACAACCAAAAAGCACAATTCAGCTTTCCCCCAGTGAACAGTATTACTCTATAAAATCAATCACTCTTGCTTACAGACTTCTCAAACACAGGCATTGCACAGCACAGCTACACAACACGCTTCACTGTACCTAGGCATTCAGTTATTTCACAAGTCATATATGAACACTTACAGCTAACTACATACTTTTACTGTCTATAAACATTCACAGTAGATAGATATCTTTACCTTGCAATTCATCATCTGCATAGAAATTGCTTCTGCTTTGCAGAGTATATATTCCACATCAATTTTCATAGACAGTTCATTGATATGCTAAAAATAGATTCACAAGGCAAAGTGAGATAAATGGTAACTATGTTTTAGCCAAAATTCACTAATACTGTACTGCACTGCTAATAAGTATCACCTTATTAGCCTGCCCCTGGAGCTGTGAAATGCTAGACATAGTCTATAAGCTTTGAGAAATGGCTACTCAAAGATACAGTATGGAACAGCTGCCTTTCACTAGCATCCAAGGTCTGCAAGAGGAATCCATAGTACCTCTAAACATAACAAACTATCTGGTCCTCCTATGTACCTCCCCCCCAGCAGCTCACATTTTCAGAGATTATAAATTAGATCATAGAAGATAAAGCAAAAGTTAGTACTAAATATAATAAGCAGTCATCTGAGGGGAGAAGCATTTTTGATCTATTAATGATCTTATCACTAAACACAGACATCCAACAAACCATTTTGAAAGCCTGCAGAATAGACATTCGGTTGACATTTAACCCTTCAGAAGATGGTAGGCACCTTTCTCTCCCCCAACATAAACCACAATCATATTGCATTAACTCCAAAAAGTTAACTAATATTTTAATTTAATACCCAAAAGATAGCCCCATACCAGCCACTAGGAAGACAACTCCACTGCAGCCAAAACCAGCACAATAATGCATAAGAATTTGGTACCTTTAATATTTCATTAAAGCCATAGTGCTTGTCCATTATTTGCTGTTTTTCAGACTCTAGGATAGCACAACAAAGGAGAAGATGAAAATTCTGACAAGGCAATTCCGTCCACATGACCTGTTAAAATACAAAAACCCTACATTTGAAATTTGAAATCACTTAAACTAACAATAAGCTGTTTTTGAAAGCAACTAAGTATTTATAAAATTATTTGGAATTTTACTTTTGGCACTTTATAGACAAGAAGTCTGAGTCACCAAATGCTTATCTAGTTCTTAAGATATTGTCCACTGTAATGCTACAAAACTTCTTGAGGTTATGGTCTTGTGAATGTGGGCTCTGCCTCAGCTCATGTGAAACAGAAGTAACTGAAGCTAACAAATTATTTGTGTGCCATAGAATATCTGCACTAAGTGTGAATTGGCAGAAGAGTATCATGCCCAGCAACAGCTAAAAAGGCTCTAATGTTTATAAATACGGTGCTAAAGTTGTTCCCAGTCCCACCACCATGAGAACCCAAAGGCACGTATATGCACGTTCTGGGGATGGGTGGGTATTCCTTTCTGACTGAAGACACACTGGCTTTTGGTCCCATGGAGGACACAATTAATCACTCTTGAATTCACTGGAACTCAAAATTGCAACCTCAGTACTAATACCCTATTTTAGTACATTTAGAAAAACACTTAAAAAAATAGTATTTGAAAAGAACTTGTGTGGTGGGCAGAAAGCTGGAGAACAATTTTGCCAACAAAACAAGAAAGAAGCAAAAGTCTGCTTGAACAAATTGCCCTGACAGATAAAGGGTTTCAAGACAATTGATTTATTCTCAAAAAAAGCAGGTAAGAAATCAGACTGCTGAAAATTTGTTACTTCATTAGCAAAAAACTTCTTTCATCATTATTGATGGAATTGAGCCTTATAGCTGAGCAAGAGCTCATACTTGAACTTCCATCACTAGTACATGTAACCTGTAAACAGAATTGCATAAATCCCAAAAGTATCCAAACCAAGTTCACCCAAAATAAGGTGCAATTAATCTTAAATGTTTCAATTAAGACCCAGTTCAGAAATAAAATTTCACATCTTTTTCAGACAACCAATATTCTGTTAAACCATTCTCTCAGTTGAGGAGAGAGACTGGAATGCAAGTAGGCTGATAAACAGTAACAATTGAATGAAAATGTCTATAATCTACCAAACACAGTCTGTCTACACACTATTATGTTCTTCTACTCCTACTTCCTTAGAAGGACTTATTGACAGTTGTGCATTGATTTTGGTTCAACATCAAGTTGCTGAAAAAAAAAAAATCCATGCATTTTGCTACCATTTTTGATAAACCTTTCCAAGTGTGGAGCAGAGCATGCACTTAAGGTTACGTATGTAAATGCACAACAGCAGCATCAAAACATGCTGGAAGGATGGAAGAAAAAGCAGCATTTAAATTATAAGTATGAAAGTATAAATATAAAAATATGGAGCAGTAGCTATTTTTTTCTTTTTGCTTTCTAATACAGCTACACAAGTAAAGACCCATTTGTTCTAGAGCTGCCTCAGCAGCCATGAATATTGGAACCAATGTATGTAAAGTAACTTATTCCCAAATTGTTCTGGCTTTATGTTACGCCAGTGGCACTAGAATAATACTGGAGTCAGGTGTAAGTTAGTTGTAATTTTGTTACAGAATTTTTATTCTGGGTTTCTTCTAAGTCACCCACTGTGCAAATGAAAGATTAAGAACTGGCGGGAATTATCAGGTGATATTGCTTGCATCTCCAGTTTCAAGGAGGGACTAAACTGCTCTCAATTTTGGGCCAGCAAAGAAGTGGGTCAGGATCACAAAATCTGGGCTGTGTTTGAGAAGCACTGCAAAAACATGCTATAAGGAAACCCTTCCACAGGCAGAGCAGTTTAACCCCCACACAAGAGGCATTACATGTAACATCGCCAATAATTGCACTCACATAACGTGTCTCAGCTTATCCACACAAGCTGGAATGCCACCTCTCTATCACATGCAAGTCTGTCACACAGCAATGAAACAACCACATATTTTCTACCACAATTTGATTATGGCTCCTGCTCAGGAAGTGCAAAGGCTGGGAGTTAGCCTCTGCTCCAGATGATGAGAACTGGTATCTCTCATTTCCAAAGTGAATGGAGGTGGGAGAAACCAGACTAGTGAAGAATCTTTCTTTCCTTTTTTTGTGATAGAACACTGGAAGCCATGAAGCCAGTGGGAACAGATAAAAAGTGTCTGATGCTAACTGAATGGTTCATATGAGTCAGCAGACAGAAACAGAGATCCACAAGGACCCTGAAATTAACAGATTAGACAGAAAAAGCCCCAGAAGTCCTGGAGCCTAGGACTGGAATCTCAGATGGCACCTCTCTTTCATCCCATTCTATGCTCTGCAAGTGAGTACGTCACAGCGTAATATTGCCTTCAAATGGATTCCCTCAATTCAAAAAACTGGATGTTTTGCTCAGCCAAATACCCAAAAAAGTAGTTAATTTCTTTATAAAGGGAAAAGGCCTCCTGTGCCTACAGCTTGCCTTTGTAAATCTCACTTCACTGATACCAATGGAGCTGCATGGCTATGCATTGGAGAAAAAACACTGAGGTGACACTGGTCTTCACATAAAAACATCAACATAATGCTTTAATTACTTTGTTTTAAGAAGGAAAACAAGATATTCCCTTTGCTATTCCATATATCTAGCAAAGAAATTGAATACTTGTAGTAAACATACATTATGATGTGCTATAAGAAACCTGCAAGACTATCATATATCAACAGGTTTTCATTGTATTCCTAAGAGAGGAAAAAAAAATATACTTGAGAGAGAAATATAGTGTGTTTCTTTTCTGTATGTACACATATATATGCATTAAAGCAGAGGTGATAAAAACATGCCATCCTGGGACTATAAACTATAAATAAAAATACTGTTGTTATCAAATTAAGAAGAAAAATTAGTCCTTAAAAAATACTGAAAAGACAACATAATACTGGGGGGAAGAGATGAGTGCATCTCCCCTCTGAAATCATTGTCATTTATACCTTGGAACAAGAGAATTATTCTGGTTTTGTACATATTGGTTTCCTTATTTATGAATGTTATCCATAAACTCTTTTGTCCTCTGGTTGAAATACCACCTCAATACTCTATGATAGTAAATCCCACCAACTGATGATAAAAAAGCTAAAAAAGATTTACTTTATAGACAGTTTTAAATACTGGTCCTGCTCTTTATGTGACTCCTTTTTCATTAGTGGAAAAAGTGAATAAAAGTATCAGCATTATTTTTCATCACACCAGAAACAACATTATTTTTCATTATAGTACAAACTTTATGCATCTCAGCCCTGTTCTTTTCATTACCCTTCTGTTCCCCAACACATATGATGTTATGTCCTAAAAAATACTCCTCCTGTTCATCTGAGCATTTATTCTCTTCTTCTGAGTTTTCAGTGAATATCGTGCCCCTGTTAAATGCATCTTAGACAATAAACCTCTACTGTTGACACACTTCTCATTTTTCTCAGAACAAAAAACTAAAGACCAAAATATTAGTTAATCCTAATTATTCCATTTGATTCCAACATCATTTAAATCAAAGAAAGATCTCATTAACCCTGAATTATCAGAACATCAATATTCTGATGTTTTACATAATATTATTTGGCATCTCAAATCCTTACCATCAAGACTAACTATTTTCTGACATCCTCCTCTTCACGGTTTTGGCTAACACAAACTACCCTGACAGTGCTTCATTCAACTTAATCTACAAAGAATCACCAATACCAAGGAATTAATCAAAAAAAAATGCTCTTTTATCATGAGCTGTTTTCCATTAGCAGTTAACAAGTACTCTCCACTTACTATTTTTACTTAAGAGTCTCAGTTGAAGACTTCTGTCCAAACCTTTCTGCAAAAGCCAATTTATCCAAACCAGCACTAGCACTTTTTCATTAACTTCACAAATTGTTTTTTAGGCTAAAAAAACATAAGAAATGTTCGCTTGTCCTCAGATCATTGCGCCAAATAATTTTTTTTAAACTTTATCAGAGTATTAAACACTTTGCAAAATGATCCATGCTTTTTGTTCTAAAGGCCAAAACCTGCTGAATTTGTATGTTGAAGTATTTCCTTACCTCCCAGAGTCGAAGAATATCTTGAAAACTAAATTCCCTTTTAAATCTGATAAGAAGCCACCGGAAGCAAAAATAAAGGTAGCCTGAGTCTTGAGATTCTAGGAATAAGAGTATGACATTTCAGAAGCATTAGATTTGACTCAGAGAACAGGTGGAAAAAAAAAAAACAAAACCCCCACACTTTACAGGTACATGCTCACACCACTGATTTTTAAGATGGCAGGCCCTTTTTAGAATCAAAGGTATTTGCCAGAGTATGGTATATTTTTAGAATTGGTAACAGGATGACCCTGTTTCTTCCATAAGCATGGAACTATTATTGAAGAATTTTAGGCATTATAAAGTTACAAGTCCTGTACTCATATAATATTGGAATTATATTTAAACTGGTAAGGAACAGAATGCAGGAAGCTGTTCCAGTTACTGTACATGAATAATGCACCTACCTAAATAACTGCAAAATCCGCTGTCTAGTAAACGAAGCAAATGACTCAGCTGAATTAGTTGTGTCTTCATACCCTGCATCTGTTCTTCAAAATTCTGATGCTGTATGGAATAAAACATTAGCACTGTCATTTTTATTAACTCACTTTTGAGATTTGCAGCTATTTTAGATGAAGTTTTTTTTATTTCAAGAGTGGTTCTCACCCTTTAGGTATTTAACACATGGATGTTTAACTATACTTCTATCTAATGAAATGTCAGTCTTCTACTGAGAAGCTTAACTAAATGCAAATGCTAAATTAAAGCACTGAACTGTACTTCTATACTAACATTTTTGTATGTAATAAATGATAGTTTAAATCTGCCTAAGCTCTGTACTTCAAAGCAGCATGACTGCACTCAAACAAAAAAACCCAAATTTTCTTTTACTTTCATATCAGTCACACACTCTTTTGCCAGATACGAAAGTCATAATAGCTTCAGTTTGTGGGAAGTCTAAACTGCATTTAACAAAAGCCAAAAGGCAGGTATACAATGAAATCATTATCCTGAACAAAATCCTGCTTAAGGACTACTGATAAATACAAATTTGTCTGTTACAGTTACTTTGGAATTCTTAAGGAGCCAAATATGCCTGTATTGTACAGCAATACTATTGCAAACCCACCACAACCTCAATCAACAAAAGCGTATTGACTTCAAACATGAAATGACTGCTTTAAAAGATTTTTAAAAACCCGGTGAAATTTATAAAGTAAAATTAACCCCAAATACTATTTGTAGCTTATCTGTTTATGTGGGCCAAAAAAGCCTCATTTTACCATTTGATCCATGTATGACACAAAGCACCAAAAGGCATCTACTTCATTCTCCATAACATACAAGACAGGTGACAGCAAGTCGCTCATCCCCTGCACATAACCTTGATGGAGAAAAAACAGAGGGGGGGAAAAGAAAAAAGGAATTTTAACTCAACAGTTAAACAGTAATTTTTCAAGTGTGATGAATGACTGAGTGAAACAAACGTTAGCACATACAGATACTATAATTCTCCAATTCAACTACCAGTAAAGACAAATTTGTATTAATAGGCACCAACATCCAGCAGATCTGATAAGGTTTATCAGCCCTTTCTGCCAATCCAAAGAGAACACAAAGCAAACACATTGTTCTAGAAGCTTTTAAAATATGTACAAACTGAGTTTGTGCACAATAGATTTTTAGTAAAAATGTTCCTATTTAGAACTCAGGAGCATATATTGATATTTTTAAGATTAAGTCTATACCTTGCACCATCACAAATACAAACTTGCATATAATCTGTTTGTACTTGGTTACTTTCTTCTAGACGTTTAAAATTTTTGAATGTCTTCCCACTTCCCCACCCACCCCCAAATGAAGAATTTCTTCTCAAATTCATTTAAAGAGATGTTGAGCTGCAATTCCAAAAAAACACAGTGCAACAGTTCTTATGAAGAAAACTTTGCATTCTACACTTCTTTTTTTTTTTTTTTTTTTTCCTGTCACTGAATATGCTTTAAAGATCCCTTTATTTAAGGAAGTTTGGACTGTTCTGCTTGGCCAATACTTTAAATACATCCAAGTCTAAGACCATCTGTATAACCAAGCAGACAACAACAAAGAATTCAACCTGTCAAAGTGAGAAAGGGAATTAATAGTAAAGTATTGCTTGCAAGAGGCACAAAAGCAACATGTATCTAGATCTGATTCAAGGATGTGCTTTTAAGTTTTGTGCCTAGAACTGGTAAAGTTCACACCACCTAAAAAGTACTCACACACTTTCAAGAAAAGATTGAAATTTAACTGGAGAAGAAAATGCCCACTAAAGCATATAATTTTTACAAACAGCTGTAAAATTTTAGTTATATAAAAAACCATTTTTTTAAATTTTCACTGATTTTTAATGCTTCTTCCAGCTTTCTTGTTTGCAATTAATAGTCCAACAGTTTAAGTAGAGCATAATGATTTTTACAGATAATTTTTCCTCTTCTTCCCAACTCTTCCAATTATCACTGATGCTAGTGTCAGCTTATCTATTGCCCAATTGTTGCTGGCCTCCCTAAATAAGAAAACACAATGTGTGTATCTGTCATCAGTGATTGGTTCAAGATAACATTTCTCAGTTGGTTTACTTTATTTCTCAATGATGCAACTGTAACTGTGTAACTAAACAAAAGGATTAGAATCAATAACTGGAAATATGGAGCAGCTGTGAGAATAAAAATAGAATAAGTAACAGCAAACAGGTAAATAATTAAAAGGTCAAAAGAAAAAATAATTAGTTTTCTTCCCCATATATTTAATACTACAGCTAACTAAAAATAAATGCAAAGAAAATTCTGTCTGAGACAGTTTGAAAGTCTATTTAATAATAAAACCTATTTCATTAATGCAGACTTAAGGAATTAGTTCAGAAAAATACTCTATTAACAGCTGTTCTGTCCCCTCCCCTATCTGGCAGTTTGTGGCATGATTCAGACCCCTCTAAAGCCACTGTCAAAAGATTAAGAGGAGCGCTGCACCAATGCGTAGAAGCCTTGGACAGTTACTGTGTCAAATTTACTGTATTTCCATTATTCCTGCTTGCTTATAAAACAAAAGACTTATCTGGTGTGCACATTTAAGCCATCTCAACAATGTTTTTAACAGAGTGGGTGGTGAATCTGCTTTACTTTCATCTATAATGTCACTGTGCATTAATGAATGTTGAAACGTGGAAAGAGGTGAAACAGAGCTACATGTTTAAACCATCAGTTTTAGTTCTCTCTTTTTTCAAGCCAAAGATCAAGACCCTCTTTCAGAGAGAATGAAAGCTGACAAGAACTAAAGCTCTGCAGCTTGTTTACTAGTGGTTAAAGATTTTACTTTTTGTTTACAAAATCTGGCACAAATGGCTTTTAGAATCCCAAAACTTTACTGGTACAGAATACCCAAAAAAACTCCAAAGTATACAACAGCCAAATGTCATGCCAGTGGTGGAGAGGGAACCAACTACAAGTATCTTCTTCCTCCCTCCCAAGACAATTAACAAGAAGCCAAGATTTAGCCATTACATTAACACTGAGATTAAACAAGATGTTTTATGTTCTTCCCTCCACAGCAGATGCATGCACTAAAATGTAATTTTTGACAGATTGCTAATGCACTTCTCAAGAACCAGCTTTTAAAATATTCACAAGAATATCATGTTTACAAACAGTTGGTTCAGCTTGCTGAGCTTTAATTACAGCAGTGGCAGCTGGATTATCATTTTTATGGATATTATCAGCCCTAAAAATATATGTAATACTCCAGGCTCCAAAGACCCAAACCCATTTAAAAGTCTGAAAAGCAAGCCTGCTTCAATTCTATTAAAAAAATTAACACAAAAAAAACCTAAACCACAAAAACTTTACCACACAAAACCCCCCGAAACAAAAACCCCAGAAAAAACAAAGCCCCCCAGAACAAAAAGAACAAACGAACCCCACAACAGTAGGTCAGTGGTGAAGACAAACTTCCACTTAATTCCCAATCCCACCAAAATTGATGAGTTCAGATGCCTAAGACAGGCATCAAATTGAAGAGAGAAAGAAAAACTGAAGAAATTTATCTACATTATTAAATACTACAAAATATTAAGTCTTTTGTAAAACATTTACAAAAAGCATTGTAATCAATACAAGCTCAATTATATTAATAGGATTTAGCAAAACTGTGTATCAAAAACCAAGGAAGCTTTTACATTCCGAGGGACACAACTTACCTAAGTCAAAATCATACATGCAATAGGTCATCAAAATATCATGAAGTAAAATCAGTCCTGGATTATCTTCGCCTTCATAGAACTTATTTGTTCGGTCTGTCCTGTTAACGTCTTTTTCTAAGAAAACAGTCCAGATATAAAAACTCTTTCAAAACCAGTCCTAAAAAGCCAGTATCAAATTAATTCAGAATGTCTAAGCTGATGATTTCTTCCTCAAACACTGTTGCAAAACTTTGAAGTGTTTGAGACTATTGCATAACTAAATCTCATTTCAAAATAAAGAATATTTTAAAATAAAGGAAATCCTTCCTATCTGCAATGAAAGGACTTGCCTATAAACATGTTTTAAAGCTTTCTGCCTTTTCTTTGATAATGCATTTTATGGAAAAAATCCTGATTGTAATTCAGCAAAAATGTTTTACACTTAAGAGGATTAAAAACAATTTTATGCAAATTAACTCTACAATGCCATTTATGAATACTGATGCAACGCAGCATAAGCCGTGGTTGGAAAGTTCCCACCTGATCAGCTCAAAGACACTGTGAAGTTCCTAACAGCATTTTATAAAGACAGTGTAACAAGCTCCTGTAACTCATAGCAGATGAAACTGCTTCTTTCATCAGGCAGTTTTGATGCCTGAAACATATCAAGCACACAGCATGCTCTTTAATAAGGTGAAATTCAAAACCAATGTATTTTGAAGTTTTGCAAAATTTTGAATGCAGTGTGATAAAAGGAGGGTTTTCTAGTTCTGGATATATTTTACTACATAACCCTAATATTGCCACATATATTTCAAACACTTAAAAACTAAAATATTTGTCTCAACAGTAACAAACACCTGGACTTTTTTTAACTTGGAATATTTTTTTCTGTTATCATTCTCTAAAAATGTAGTTTATTAATCTACCAAGACTAGACTACTTTGACCCTTTTAGCTTACATTTTGAATAACTTCCTGAAACAAGTTTAGTCTTTCTCTCAGAATGGCAAAGAAATCTGGGACTGTCTCCTGAAAAAATATTTAGAAATCCTAAACATTGGTGCCCAAATCTCACTACCAAAGAGAACTGAGGATACAAACTGCTAATACTCAACATATTTGATGAAACTTTTAGAGGTAGGAGTAAAACCCCTGAAGTCAGAATGCACATACACAAATTCCTATAAGAAATTATAAAATGTGAACAGACACATTTTTGCATTCTTATTGTATATCATTATATTTTAACAACATTTCCAGTAGAAACACATTATGACATAACACAAAATGAAGAGTTTTTTGTTATTAAATAAAGGTAGTTTAAAAATCCAGTCAGTTTGTAACACTGATATGTAAAGTTCTGAGTTACTCTAGTTGAGAAAGTTTTAATATTAAGTACAAAACCAAGTTTAGACACCTCTGAAAAGAGCAACATTTCATTTTTAGTGCCTTTTCATGTAGGCTCTTCAAAAGGGTACTTTTTTCAATTTCATCTAAACTTTTAAAAGCATGTGTGCAGTTAGGTATGTCTCTAAATGTGAATTTACCTATAAGGCTGCGGTAATCTCTTAATCTTGAATTTCGCTTTTCCTGTTCCTCACTGACAGATTTCCACTGCAGTTTCATCCTGAAATATTCATCCCTGAAGAAGAAAGACAATTTTGAAACCAAACATTCATATTCTTTTTTTTTTTTTAATTTAAGCATTCATTCATCCCATCTATTCTTTGAGAAAGAGTAACAATACCCTCTTTGTGTAATGTCTTTAGTATAAAATTTTTAAGAAAATGTCACATATTCTTGCATTCAACAATTTTAGCAAGTGTGTTTCAAAAGACTTTCTACATCACTATCTTAACAAAAGATGCAGCTTTTAAATTTCTTTTGTAAGAAAAAAGACACTGTACTCACGTTTTCCTTTTTTGCAGACTTGCTCTCTCTTCTTTAGTGCTATTCCAAGGAAAATACCCCAAAAGAAATTTCCAGGCCTCTTTTCTTAAAGTATGGCAGAGACCCTAGGGAAAAATGGATATGTAGTGTCAACAAAAATATTTCCATAATGAGAGGAAACATTCCTAGATTGATACAACACTTCTCAAAGTAGCAACTTCAAGTCAATTTCTTTTTACATTGTAGCCAAGTCTCATATGTTAACTAGGTATCATACTCGGATGAAACAGGAGGAACAGAGTATGATTAAGAGGATTCACACTTCAGCAAAAAAAGAAACTTTAGAAAATAATTTTCTTTCTATATTTTTGCTTCACTGCTAAAAATAAAAACCTTACAGGCATAGCAGACTTTAAGAAGCAAAGAAAAGTACCTTTAAAATGTATGTATATAAATATAATGCTGCTTCTGGTTACAATTGCCAAACTTCTGGTCTTGTCACAAAGTGATCTTAACAACTAGTCTTCCAGTTATTTTTTTTTTTAAAACAAACATTTTAATCTCACAAGACACGGCCCACCTTCAATGAACCTTTCAGTCAAAAATACTAGTGTCCACTCAAGAAGCCTGCTTGTCAGAAATCTAAGTAATGCTCAACATTTTTAGATAACAAAAATGTATGGAGCTGAATCATATCCTCGTCTCTTTATGGACTTTTTGATTTGGGTTTTTTTTCCCTTTGAACTGAAGATTGATGAGACGGGAGGCTAGTTTTTTCTCTCGTTCGGTCTCAGTTGTTTATTTTTTCTTATCAGCATTACAAGGTACAAGGAGCTATGTGCACTATGATAGAAAAGGGGTAAAATGGCCAACAAAGATCTTCTTCAAGGTCTTTTATATGTCCATTTACCCAATTAACAAATGCCAACTAAGTTATTTTTATTAGTGACCCAATGACCCAACACTTTTGTGCTGCACTGCGGCATTTTCTACCCAATCACCTACTACTACCCAAAAACCTCTAGGAAAGAACATGAAGAAGAAAGAAGGACAACACCCTAAATCCTCCATCTTGTCCCCTGCTCTCTAAACTACCTTAAACTCTAAACCTCAACCCATTCACCCAGTGATTCAAGAAACTTTCTAATCTACACATTTACACTTTTCTTATTTAACTTTAGCATTTGTTCTCATGTATCACCATGAAAACATGCCCATGAATTTCATATTATATGAAATTCAGTGTTTCTTTGAATTCTAGAACTAAATATTAAAAACAAGGGCATACACACTGTATCTCAGACTCCAACATATCCTCTCATCAAGAGAGCTTCTTGCAACTCCTGCAGTACAGTCATATGAATAAGGAACTTCTGCTATCCCCACTTTGGGGGTCTTGAGTCATCAATCAAAGAGAACACTCACTCTCCTGCCAGTGGGCAGAGATGACAGGAAAGTGGGCTACAGGAACCAAAGTTTTGTAGTAATTCTCATGGTTGTCAAGTCATTTCCTTTAGCCAGCCACAAGAAGATCTCTCTCCTTGCAGAGCACCTCACACAGCTGCAAGACTGCTGAGGTATTTGACTGGCATGAAACCATGCTTTTATGAAGTCTCTCAATAATGACTGTCTGGGTTATGCTCAAAGTTCTGCATGAAACATTACAAGTGTAATGAAAGAAGTATAGCCACAGTTTGGGAAGGAAAGTAAAAGCCAGAATCAAGACATAGGTCTTGCTGAATTTAGAAAAACTAGTTACCCCTTTGAATATCAGTCGCTTTATGTAGTCAACATCTAAAATTCTTCCTTCAGAGTCCATATTCTTAGCCCATTCTTCAGCTGACACAGGCTCTCTTCTGCTGACTTCAGGCTGTTTCCCTAGGTCGATCTGAAACACACACAAAGGCATTATATGTGAATCCCAATGAAGAACTTCAGTAGCTGCCAACAACTGCACAAATGATACTAAGCTTGCCAATTTCTTATATTCAGTGCAATTACACTTCCACATGCACATACCTCAGTCAGCAACTCTAAGGATCTAAGGTTGCACCCACATGAGCAAGAAGTGTGGGCCAACACAAGCCAACAACGAGCAAAAGATCTTAGAGTCTTAGAGTAAGACTCTTGTGCTGAGGACCTGAAATATGTTAATATTTCAGATTTTGGAAATGTACATGTGTTTTAAATAACCTTCTAACTCCACAAATGCCTCTGAGCTAGCTTCCCATAAACTAATGCAACACAGCAAACAAGGACAATCAGGAGCTTCACTTGAAAAACATATTCCTGATACACATGCATGCATCTTACAAGAGAACTGAAAATCAGCTTGGGTTTGGAGATGCTATCCCTACACAGACTGCACAATGTAACAGGAAAAATTTGGTTTTGTACAGCCTCTTAAAAAACCCAAGGATGAATGTACTTTCAGAATTTATAACACCCATCAAAAGTTTCAGTTTGTGCTTAGTCTCTCAGTTCCTAAATTGCATGTCTAAGTACAGGAGAATTCAGCAGAAAGTATATTCTTACTTCCTAAAAATATTTTTATGATAGCAAACCCCAAACCAATTTGTGTTTTAACTCTTTAGAAGTCCAAGGCATTTGTCAGATTAAGACATATAGGTCAGTGTTATTTTCCATATATAGCATTTGTTATATTTTTTCTCACTGATAAATTAAGTGCTAGGAAGCAACTTCTTAGAATTACGTAGTTCATACAGCTACTGCTAAGATACTAACACTAGCCTGAACTTAAAAAATGCCCCATATAAAACAGTTTAGCATTTTAAAAATATATAAGCTGTTTAAATAATAATCACAAGCATTTAAAAATAAACCTTTTCCACATATCTATAGAGACTCCAACAGGTGTCCACAGTGATTCATGAACCAATTATAAATTCATTCTAGCTTTGGTTCAAATCATACATAAATCTGTAATTTATACACCCTAGACATTAATTATCCAATTAAGTATTTTTAATCTCAAAAGAAACTGAAATGCTAGCAGAGATTAGCCAAGAAAGCTGGTTTTTAGCCTGCATTCTCCAGTTTTACTTAATGTAGCTCTAATTGACCTCAGAGGAAACACTGAACATAAAATCGTTCACCTTTCAAGGTAGTGCCTCTAACATAACTACAGTCACCATTTCATTAACTACAAACTTCCTTTCAAAAGAAACTCACATATGCATGCATAAAAGTGACATATTCAAAAGCAACTGATCATAATCTTAACTCTTGAGAATAAATAGTAATATGCCACAAAAATTTTATAAACAGTAGAACTCATCATGCTTCAAGTCCTACCATTCTCTTAAAGGAGTGCATAAAAACAATCAATGCATCTGTATCATTAATTTAAAGACTCACTCGTGTAATGACTTCAAATCCTGGTTCTTCCTGCTGATTTATCTTCAGCCCTGGAATGGTATCATTGAGAAAGTCTGCCATTTCTGATGGTGGTCGCCTCTGATTTGATGGATCACTTGAACGTAAACTACCAACAATATAGTTGGTGACTTTGGAAAATTTTCCCATTGTTACTACGTATGGATCTTTCTTCCATTTCTGTTATAACAAGGAAAACAAGCAGAACACAAACATTTGTGTTTATAATATATTTTTAACATCTATATATGTAACTATTTGTCATTCTTGTACTCAAAGCAATGCATCAGGAAAAGTACCATAGATCTCAAAATTATTTAAGTTTCATGTATTGGTAGTAATACAGAACAATCATCACATGATTAAAAAATGCATCTTAAGTATGAAGATAATACTGCTAACTGATTTGAAAGACTGGGTAGCAATGTTCTCAGTAAGCCTGACCTATGCACAGAAGTGGATCAGATCCACTGTTTGCTATCCAGTGGCTCCTGGCATGAAACAGATATTACACCCAGCTTCCCTGCCCTCACAGAGAAAACAGTCTGAACCATCACGTACTCTCCTACAAATTCCACACAATTCTTGATTTGACAACTAAATACAGAAACTAATGTAATTAATTCATGAATATTTTATTTAATTAAACACATCAGTGGAGCAGCCCTCTGGCCTCATTCAAGTCACTCACATTTTGCTACTGACTTTCAGAAGTCCATAAGCCCCACCAAATGACAAGCAGTTGTAGTATTAAAAAAACCCAGATTTTTATCCAATACTGCCCTCTTTGCTGCTGTATTTCCATTATCCCTTCAAAAGTCTCAGAAAATAACAATGAAAAGAATACCTAGTCAAGGAAAACTTAGGAAATTATAATTAGTATGTTTTGGTAACTCCTAAAATTTTTCCTTTCCTCTTTAAGACTTTCTGTACCCAAATGTATAAATCACAGAGAACATGAACAGGTTTGAAGTAATACCACAGGGAAGTTAAGGAGTTACTACACCATAGAAAATAACTTAAAATTAAGTGCACTTTCTACAGTAAGCATGTGGTTTAAGATACAGTCAATACTTATACAATGGCATTTTACTTGGCAATAATTAACAACAATGTCATAAATGGCATTATTGCTTCTACAATGGTAAAATCACTACTCAGCAAATATTCCTGTAGGTAGGGTGCAATTGTTAATACATTTCTTCAAAATAAAAAAAATGAAGATAATACATACTTGTAATAAGCCATATGATGGTTCATCAAAGAGATTTTCAAAAGACTGAGACAGAGACTTCTGAGTCTTCACAAGAAGAACCCGTTCATCATGTGGAGATCTGCAAGAAAATTAAAAAAGGGTGTCTGGGTATGACTGTTTTTTTCTGTAAAGTTTTCACATTTACTGTTTTTTTGAAGTCACCTTTCAGGTATTTTGAAAAAAATAAAAGATTTGATGCAAGATCATTCTTTTGGCATAAATTAACCAACTAATGCTACATAAAACAGGACCTTCATTTTTCAAAATATTAGTTATTTCCATATTAATTCTGAATTGTACTGTTCCATTCCCTAAAAAATTAAGCTTTAGAAAATTTTTTCAGAAATTAGTCTGGAAGATAACTCCATTTACATGTAGGTGACAAAAATTACCTTCAAGTACAGTTTTCTGGTGTTGACAATGGACAAAAAAGTCTGATAGAGGAAATGTAGTATGACAGTCTCAACACAATATATGCTGAAACTCTCTTAACATAATAGAGGAAGTGAAAAGAACCTTGTCACCCATACAATTAAGGAATTCCTTCTACCAATTAGTAAATCTTGCATTATGTAACCTTGAAAAACTTGACATTATGGAATACAAACTGATTTTCAATGTATGAAAGCACATCGACAAATTTCTAACCAGTAGTACTACAACAGATCCTGTCAGAATAATTCTAAGATTCATATTGATAGGAGCTTAAAAGACAACAGAACCACTATACTGTGAAACAGAACCATCCCAGTACAGCCCTGCAAGTATATTCTGTAGACTCCAAAAGCATAAAAAACACAAACGTGATTTGGCCTAACTGCATTTGTACACTCCTGCTCAATACATCTGCTACTCAACAGGGCTCCAAAGGTGTATGAGAGTAGTGACAACAAAGGCAGTGAAATCATGCTGCCCCTAGTAATGAATCTGTTCTTTTGCTTTTATGCCTACTCCCCCTGCAACATCCCACTTTGTCCACCTCTTCAGCACAGGCACCCCATTACTTCCTTAAGCAGCTGCTGAATCACCAATTTACTGCTCAGTAGGTGACAGAAGAGAGACCAGCTCAGAAAGCAGGCTAACATTCAAGCCTCAGAGTTTGTATCCAAGCAGGAGAAAGCCAAGCACCTTGCTATCTGACCCTAGTCCATTGCACAGACTTATATTTATAAAATACCTCTCTACTGCTCTCTCACAAAGTTCAAATCCACTATTTCTAGTCTTCAAAAGAAAAATTACTTTTCTTTTTATTAGCACCTGCATCATCTACCATGTTATTAAAGTCAAAGATAAGAACTTTAATAAGCCTTATCTCTTTCCCATTCCAACAGGACAGGACACTGTAAACACTGACGGATATGAAATGCAACAACAGATCTTCTTTTGAGACAGCGAGACGTCACAGTCGTAGTTCTGAGGCAGCAACAGTTAATGAAGCTCTAATGGCTTTTTCTAAAGACCAGCACAGGGGCAAAGTCTGAGTCATGAAGTATGTTTTCCTTAACTAAAAGAATTAAAACTTTGTACCATATCTCCCTTTTAATTACACACACTTCCGGCACAGTCAGAGAGCCATCAACACCTACTTAGATAATGTTCAAAATTTGTGAGCTATACACTTTCTTAAACTTCCTCATAGTCCTGAGACTTAGAAAGTGTCATCTGTCCACATGGTATTTTCTCAATGTTAGTCTGGTGCAATCAAACTAGAAGGCACATAATCCTTAGGGCAACAAATTACAGCTATTCTGTATGACTTTGGCTGCTTCATGCTGATTTCAGCAATGACATGATACTGTATAAAGAATGGTGTTAGAAAAGAACGAAATCTATTGAGGTAAGAGGAACATAGGAAAATACCTATAACATAAAGATAATATATAGATAAGCTAAAATTTCTGCCTTAATATCAATATCCCATGTTTTATAAAACACAAGCTGGGACAATGAGTAATTATACTGACAAATATTTGCTTGTGGCATCCAAACTGCTGAGTAAACATCTTTTCCAAAATGAGGTTGTGAGCTGAGATAGATTATGTACTAAAAAATGAACAACCATTAGGAAACAACAGAAACATACAGATTGACTGTCATTTCCATAACTTGGATGGCCTATTTGTTCTTTTTCCTTAGAAAAAAATAATTGTCACAATTCATGACTAGACAACAGAAGAGAATTTGGTGACAGAAGAGACTTTCACTGAATAAGAAAACTAAAACTGGAAGTTCCTGCTCAGGTTAATGCTTAAGGTCATCCAGATGGAATTTCCATAGCTGTCACTGCTTTTTTTGCTTTAAAGTTCCTGAAGTATCTGCTTTTGCATTCACTAATGCTTACAACTGTTCAAAATGGCAAGCAGCAAGCAGCACAGCACACAACCTCAAGTTTTGCTGTATTATCCTAGAAATCAGTTAGAAAATTTCAAATATGTTGCTGCAGTCCACAGGCAACAGATTACACAGATCTGATATAAAAGCCTTCACCATATAACTCAGTTATACGAGTTATATAACTCAAGATGTAACTGTGACTCACCACAGAACACAGATCTTTTTCCAGTGTGTTTGCTATCAGTTGCTCCCAAAACCTGCCCCAGCTTACCAGCAGCTCGTCAGATGGTATCCACAAATAAGCAAACACAGCATTATGCTCAAAAAGGAACAGTTTCCTTGGGGAAAAAAAGAAGGGCAGGAGGGAGGGAGGGAAGGAAGGAGGGAGACGGCAGGACAACAATGTTTCCCTATGCCTGAAGAGCCTGGGAAATTATGAAACAAAATTAAAAGGTGCTTAAGGAAGGGAACCTAGAGAAAAAAAACTCTCAGGATTTAAGATAAAGTTCTCATTCAGGATTTTCTAATCTACAATTGTACAGAGAATATTCCTATTTACAAGTTCATCTTGTCCCCCCTATTAGCCTCTCCTTTGGTCTTCCTAACTTTTTCCCTTACAAAGCTCACATACAATGCTACAGCCAGTATCATTCCACAAACTGGACACACTGACCATGCTACCTTCTCCAAGAAATTGAAAACTTCTGATTATCCCAAACCCCAAAACCATGTAGTGAAACTGCCAAAGCCTTTCACAATCAGTTCAATAAATACACACCACTCACGTCCTACTGACTTTTCTCCAGCAAAATTTTCCTCAGTATTTCTCAGCATCAGCCTGCCCTACTTGTGGAAGGCATGTCTGACCTCAGTGATGCCACCAATGTAAGAGCTCTCTGTAAGGATTCCTACAGCCATTTTCCTATCCACCTTCAAATCTGTCATCAGACTACTGTGTTGTAAGTGACAATAGCAAAACACTTTTGAAAATGTATTACACTGATATTACAGTTGTTGCAGGTATACATGTCACATCACATTTATTTCTTCATATTCTATCTAACCTTGTTTACCTGTTGGCTTCTTAAATTATACTTATGCCTACATGGTGAGAGATGAAAATTTTACTTTATTTTGTACTTATGCCATGCTGATCAAAAAGGTTTTTATCCTAGTAAAACTCTTGGAGGTAACACAATATAATTACACAACTCCAAAGTATTTAACAGAATGATAGGGTCTCAAATATATTTACACTCAGAAAGTTGATTTGTGCAGTAAAGATCAAGAGTGAAACACTGACCAGGCAAGAAATTACAGAGGAACAGAACTGTGGGGGAAAATATTTATATACCAATTTATTTAGTTGACAGCACTATAAATTACCTTGCACACTCACGTAAGTACTCATGCAAATTTTGCCCAAAGGAGACAATCTCAAATTGTAAGAAATGATCCCATTTTATAGAAGTAGCTCATGAAGGAGTAAACTTTTACACAGCATGTTCATAAGAAGCTTCTGCACCCACTAGAGGGAGCAACTAAGGCATTTGGAGCTAATAACACTTAGGATTCTAAAATACTTCGTAAATCAATCCAAGTTTTAAACTTCAGTTTACATTCCAAATGCCTATGTGAAACCACAGTTTCAGTCACCTTAAAAACTATTTCTACTAATAAAAAAAGGAAGGGAATAACAATCAGGAAGTATTAATCTGAAATTCATTACATGATTTAAGTAAACCAACCATCTGTATTTTACAGAACTAAGAGCTGTCTGATACTTACTCATTCAGTGCAACATGCTTTTCAATACATTTAATCAATGGTTTGCTATCTCCATGATGAAAGTGAAGAGCTGGAAGCTTCACATCATCCTTCAGACAGAATACCAAATAAGACCATCCCATGCCTTCTTTGTTTTGTTTGATTGATTTCAGATCTGACAAACTGAACAGGAACGACCACTTGCTTTCTCCGTTTGCATGAGTTGCAGCATCTTAAAAACAAAATTAGCACATTATTTCAGTTTGACTTTCAGTGCTAGCAATTATATATACATTATATCTGTCACTGCTCCTAAAAAACAAAACATAAACACCAGCATTGGTTCTAATAATAAAACACACACTCTAAGTGCTATTTCTGGATTTCTCTTTGAGCCTCTTTGTCTTCTACAGACTTGTAGAACAACCAACAAGTCCATCAAGCTACTCCCCTAAAACTGTACCTACGGTTTAGAGAAAAAGGTTTTTCACTCAGTGGATCCTGGGCATGGGAACAGGCTTCCAGGGAAGGGGTCATGGCATTAAGTTTAACAAGAGTTCAAGAAGCATTTGGACAACACTCTCAAGGTACACAGTGTGATTCCTGCAGTTGTCCTGTGCAGGGCCAAGAGTTGGACTTCGATGATTCCAGTGGGTCACCTGCAACTCAAGATACTCTGTGATCCTACAGCAGATGTGATCTAGCAGTTAAATGTCCATCTGCTGTACCCAATTCCAGCAGCAAGCTAAATCCAACCTGCACCTCCACCAGATAGTGCTACTTACTCAAAACAAATATGATACGCACTACAATCCTGTAACCTATATATTGCCCACAGTTATTAGCCATGTGCTGTGTAAGGCTGCTACCAAAATAATGGCAAAGGAATTGGAAATCTCTCCCTTACCCCTTCCTCCTGTAGTGTGCATTGTATACATGCTGTGCAAGACTGTATATATTCAAGGAGAAGGGATGAAAGTGTACTTTACCAGAGGACAGGTAAAGTAAAAATTACCAGCATGTCTAAAAGAATTTGAGACATCCCCTGGCCTGCTCCCATCAAATTACAGCAATTGGAAATAAGCATGAAGTGGCAAAGAGCATAATCCAAGTCTGTAGCGCTCAGTGACACTTACTACAGATGAAGACATGCTCACTGACTGGAGATAAAAATTCAGTACAAACTAGTGATATGATAAACCATATTCACCCAACAGAGATGCTGTGTGTGTGTGTGTGTGTGTGTGTCCATGTAAAAGCCAAGGACTGTGCTTTACTCAAAAGCATTCATAATCTGACATCCAAACCCTGTATGTACATGACAGACATGACATTTAAAACCATTATAAAGATGGTAAAACAAGCACAATAGTCCCCAGTAACAGACTGTGAAATATTACATGGAAAACAAGTATTATTGAAGAAAAAAACACTATGTGAGAATGTAAGAAAAAAAGATTACCTGAGAATCACTCAGAATTCTTTTGCCATAACTCATTTTTTCAACATCTCTAACATACACAAAAATGGTGTAGCTATAGAATTATTTTGCCCAAGTAAAACAACCATAAAAAGACCCATATATGCCATAAATGTACATTCCACCTCCCCCTGCTTCTGCAGCATGGAAATGCATTTGAGTAGTAAACCACTTATTTTTCCATTTTCATTTCTAACATGAAACCAAGTTTGAATTCCATTTGTTTTGAAGAATGCAAGCCCAGTGCAGCTAAAACTGCTACTACATCTAATGATGAGGCAAGTAGTTAGATTTAATGCTCATTTTCAATACAATTCTCTATCAATTTAAAGAAAAAAATAGAGGCAGATGACAGCCCTTCCATCTGTGAATTGTTTTCCACATTCAGAAATTCACCTGCTACCACAAATGAATCCCAGCTTTTCAAGTCCTAATAAATTCCATTTTACTGTACCTAAAAGGCAATTCTTCAATTACAAGTTACCATCATGGAAGAAAACCAAAACACCCTACACACAAAAAAGCCCTCCACTTTTTTATTTTTATTTTTTTATTAAGTACCTCCATTTGAATGAGGTTTCTTCTTAAAAGAGACTGTGGTGACCATGTCCCATTCTGCTTCATAACTACTTGGACGGTCTGCTCCTCGCGAGCATTTTTCTTTTGGACTTTGAGTCCACTCCACAACAGAACTAGAATCCTGAGAAAAACAACAAAAGCAATATCAAAAAACACAAGGCTTGAAAGTTGACCTGGTTTGTCAGATTCAACATGAAGAATCAGCATCTTTATTTCATAGATTAAAAGAAAATGTACTGAAATTCTCAGAAACATGATACAGATCAACACAGGAAATTTGAACTTAAGGCTAAGACTATGTGGTCTTACTTAGTAAATTCCAAAATCCTAAAATATCCTTGCCTCTCTTGCAGACTCTATGAACATAAAAAACTATTCATTTAAGTGAAAAACTTGAATTTTTTTTATTTAGTCACACCCTCTTAATACTGCTTAAATATCACTGCATCTTGGAACGCCCAGAGACTTCTATTTTTATTTTGCATTAGAACAGCACCTCTCACTTTCGTGTCTATGAAGAGTGAATCACCAAACCAGAAAACACTAGATGCAGAAGGACTAGTGACTGTGATATACTTGTACTCATTTGGTCTTTACTATTTATAGTTAGTCCCCTACTATTTTATTTGTGAACCATGTACCAACTAAATACAGTCAACCTACACATGTATTCTAATAATTTGAACTGGGCTGCAGTCTGCAAATAAGATTCCCACATACAGCTATTAATACCAATAATAAATGAGTTTTGCTTCCAGTTATGGGATCACCTACGCATTAGTTAACACAAAATAAAATCTCTAGAGAAACATAATGAAGAACACTCATAACTAACAAACAAACCTTTCCAGCATAGAGAATATTAGAAGTATCCAAAGTCTCATCCAATGGTCTCCAGTCTACTACCACTTCATTTTCCTACAATAAGATCACAAAAAATTCAACACTACACAGCAAAGTACCTATTGCCATATAGTCATGGTGTGATTTTGTTAAAACTTACATATACGTATGAAGAATGACTATGTCAAACACAATGTGATGTTTGTTCATTTACAAAATCCTACATTTAAAAAGGTATTTAAGGTTTGCCAAACTTGTTATGTGCTTTACCAACAAATACACAAAATTTCTGTAACTGTATTATGCACATACCTTTTCTATGACACGCAGTGTTCCTGCTATTAAGCTGTCTTGGTCATCATTTTTGCCACAGGAGGAGTGAATGAAAACTCCTTCTTGCTCATATACAACCTATAACAAAATGGGAAATGAAATTTAAAAAACCAAGGTTTTAAAATCATTACAATTGTTTCACCCCTATGGTACTCATTATCATTTTGACTCGCCTACAGAAGTTTAAATAAACATCTCTGTCTTGCTAGGAATTTTGTTACAAAGAGTCCAAGATCTGAGTCTTTCACTTACCTAAATCAAGAAACAATAGAAAACAGAACTTGTCAAATTTACCCTCTAAGCAACATACTGACTACTGCTACGTAATCAGAACACCACACTAAAATGCATTCAATAGCTAGTACTTTTTAAATCAGCAGGCACAGGTTCAATGGAAGTCCTATACAGCTTTTAAAATATTAAAAGGCTTTCTTACATAGTCTGCCTTTCTGACACCTGCCATTAAGCACATTGAAATTATAAAATTAATTTAAATGTAAAATGGACCAAACAGTGTGAAAGATGAACTCCAGAGAAATAAATAACTGCACCCTGAAATGCCTGTTCCTACAGTCACAGTCAGTGGCAAAGATTTGATCTGAAAGGTAGAATATGTAACAGTAAGATAAGAAAGGCTTTTAGGAGTGCACACAGCCCACATAACTTTTGCATTTAAGCATTTGCAAAACTCTTCACAGTATTCTGATCATGCTCTTAAAAAAATAGAAAATCAGAGAACCCTTGGCTGTCAAAATTTAGCAGGCTTTTCAAAGCCACATACACATACTCTTAAAAGCTCTATAAATACTGTAAATGGGTCCTATTTTACACAGCTCTAGAAGTGAAAAGTCCCTTAGATTTTGTGAAAGTGAAATAAATCATATAGTAACAGTAATTGTTTCAGAACCATTTTCATTTTCACACCAAGCTGCAAACACTGCCTTCAAAAACTATTTTTAAAGGCAAAAAAGCCTAGAAATTTTTAACTAATCAGAGACAGTGTATTTCATTGATTCTAAAATATCAGGAGCTATTTCTCTCATTTGTTAGCTTTTTAAAATCATTACATTTGCAGTCAGGGCAGTAAACTAAAAGGTTAGGTGTGTAAGCTTAACTAGCCAGATGAGAAAACATGGCTGAAAAAGAGCAATAAAATTCACTTAACTCATCCTTTCTGTTTTAGTTTTACTTCTATTTCTCAACCTTTTACACAAGCAAGAAATTTCAGGAGTGTTCTGTTTAAACAGAAATATCACTTGGAAGAAATCTCTAAAGATCACTTAGCACTTCTTGAAGGATTATTAACATCACTGCCTTTCATATATTGGAAGTCTTCTTTCCTGTTCTCTATTATTGTTGTTTTTTTTCTTTTCTATCTAAAAAGATCCTCCCTCTATTTCTAGCAATTATCTGTCCTCAAATTCAGTCTCTGTTCAGACAAGGCAACCTTGACATTTATTTAAATTTTATCTTCTAGCTATTTTGACCTGATCTATCATGAAAACTAGTCATAAACATGAACCAATTATCAACCAACTGCTGGGAAAACTGCTGCAGGGAAAAAAAATCTATTTGTGTCAAGAGTTGTAGAAGTGCACTTCTGCCAAAAATGTTGGTAAGTATTATAAAGTATACCTAATCAGGCTAGAAGGTATGCCATCTAATAACTGTTTTATTATTTTCTGTCCATTACTCTCTCGGAAGGACAAACATTCCCTTTCATGGGAAAAGAAAATGTGTTCCAAATGTCACAGCTGTCATGCAACTGAAAAATCCTACACTGCTCTTTTTAACAGCTTCAGCTCCACCAAACAGCTGCACTAAAACCAAAGCACATGCTCAGAACTTCAGAGGATGTTTGTAGAACAGAGGACTTGTCACAAAGCACCTTACTGCCCTCATACTGTTAATGAAGAGAAAATCTTCTCCAAGTTTGAAGGGCCAGAAGACCAAGCTGCTGAGATTTTTCTTTTCCAATCACAAGCATGATCTATTTACTTACTCTTTCCAACTATTAACTGGAACTGTAACTAATTTGAAGAAAGAGATAACATTGGTCATACAAAAGAGTATCTAGATGTTTTTCCATAGTTAATCCCTCTGTAAAACATTTTGGAAGTTAAGATCTTGAAATTTTCAAAATACTAAGCCACTCTATTCAGCAGTATTTTGTAATGTAACTCCATAAATGCATTTGAACAAAATGGGCTTGGAAATGTAGTTCTATAGCAGTAGCACCTAAGTATTAGCTACACTGGGTGGCAATATTTCACACAGTGTTCTTAGCAAGCTGAAAATTCAAAAATGCTATTAGGTATTCTTATAGTACCTTACAGTAAAAGAGCTTGTTACAGATTTTTGTTTTCTGATACTGCAACACTGGCAAGCTAATTAAAAGATGAAAAGTAATGCTAAATTATTAAGGAAAATATCAAACTGAAAGACAGTATACCAATAGTTAGAACTGGCTAAAACCCCATCAGTAAACAACTGCTACTACACTTAGTAGCTCAATCTCACACACCATGTGGCCTACAAAGGTTTTTGCTCAGTGCCTCTGCAGCCCAACACTCAGGGAAATGTCTGGTCAGTCAGCACACCTGGACTGCTTAAGCATTCAAGTAAACAGATTTCAAAACTAAGGAATGGCATCACACACTGCCTCTTGCCTAAGCAGTAGGTTACTGAAGAACATGAAAAAAGGCAGCAAATGTCAGAGGATGACCTAAAGCATCAGTAAATACCAAGGACTTGTGTAAGGTCTGCATGCAACATCTATGTAGTGAGATCCTGCTGCATATGGAGACAGTAAAAGGAACTAGATACAGGCAGGGCAGGATAATGAGACTGGTGCCCCTTCATTAGCTGTTGAAATAACTATGATCCCTCCAAACCCAACCCAAATCTGCTTCGGTATTACCTGTCAAAATCTTCAGCATAGGAAAGCAACCCAAACTCCTCGAAATCTTGACAGCCTTTAGTGAACCAGGAAGGCCTCAATATCCCCAGGTGAAAGAATTCAAGAGTTTTAAAGATTATCTGTTCAGTTAGTCCATTATGCTTTTGTATTACAAGACAGGAAAACACACTACTGGCTCACCTTGGTTTTGTACTATTCATTATTTTACATATTCATCGTGGGCTTTTTTTGAAAAGGTGAGAAGTAGCTAGAGCCAAGCTCAATCTTTAATTTTCTTTTCATATGATTAGAGCCATCATTCTTCCCCTAAATGTACACAAAATCAGTAAGCCCATCATGAAAAAATACAAGTTAATGTTAATAAGTGCACACCACAGGTCACTAAGTAAGTTGACACATCCCTAGGATTTTAATAAATATTCCAAAAGTATCCCTCAACCCAGTATTACAGCCCTTCCAGCCATCCAGCTAATCAGAATTCAGTGCTCTGCACAGTCTATCCACTGGTCCCAGAAACAGAACCTCAGGGAAGAAAAGCCGTTTGTGTTGCTCAGATGCTTGAGGCCAAAACAGCTGTCCAGCAATGACAGGCCTCACTATAGATTTAAACAGTGATGGTTCTGTTTTCTTCTGTACCTGTTTGCAAACAGCTGCCCAGAGATGCAGATGCCACAGGTTTAGATGTTATTACCTACATGAAAGCCAGACTCTGCTGGTTCCACAACAAAAACACAAATGAAAAAAGCAGAGTGTTTATCAAAAGCACACACCAACGCAACCAAAGCAGATGAAGATGTAATGTGACAGAAGCTGAAAAACTTTGATAATTACTTGATTTCAAGTAAATTTTTGTTATATCTTGTGGCTGTACATTGGAATTACTGAAAGATTTTTCAATCATTTTACTAGCTTAAAGCTAGTTCTGTGCAGAACAGATTTATCCATCCGTGGTATCCTTAAGTTCCTAGAATACTTCAAATCATAAGCATTATTTAAGGCAACTTAAGACTGTAAAAGCATTCAGTTGGCAACTTTTTTTCCTCTAAGAAAATGATGGAGACAGTAGGAAAATGTCTGTATGATTTATGTATTACTTTTTAATCATCCAAAAGTTTCAAGTTTGAAATAAGATGTACCCGAGAAGCTTATGCTCATAAGTCTTTCCTGCTCATCAAGAAGTCCATGCTGGCAGCCTGCAAGCACAATTCACAGCATATTTATTTGTCCAGTTCTATTAAATGAAAACTAGAACCACTGCCTGGATGTTTCAGAATCCCACCAAAAGCTAAAAATTGATGCAGGTTTCCAAATATTAGTGAGCCACTTTGACCTGTTTCTCTTTTCCATGGGTGCTATGGAGGTCAAAGGCAAATTCACAGTTCATTCTGATCAGTCACTGAAAGCACTGTACCACACAGAGACAACAGCTATTTCAACTCGTATCCTGACTGAGGGTCTGTAAAAGCAGGGAACTACAGCAGAAAATTCAGGAAAGCTGCAGAAAGCAATAGCTGTCTACCCACCTACTATAAAAAAACAGACAGAAGCAGCAAGATGTAGGCTCAGTTTACATCTCATGGCATATGCTAGTTAAGGTTCTGGAAAACTCTTCAAGTATTTACAGTCCATGTCCAGCAAAAAAATAGGATTCTGAAGTCCCACCATTGCCCCAGTAACATTTTCTGATAAATAAATTGTATCATTCTTAATACCATAAGGGCACAGCATGGACAATGCACATCTCCATATTTTTATTGTACTGCTTACAGTGAGGAGTAAACAGGCAATGCTTGTAGCATTTTTATTGACAAAGACATACATGAGCAGAAGGCCTTTCAGATGCGACACCACCACTAATATATGCCAGAATACAAGCAAAGCCTTGTGATTTAATGCCTGCCATTTGACAGCAATTTACAACCCTGTGCTACCAGCTAGTGAAAGATGACAACATTGCACCCTAAGACAATGAAGTATAGACAGCAAATAAAAGGACAGCTAAGATCTGGGGCTACCACAGAACAGCATAGTCCTGCCATCCTCACCCATGTATTTTCCACGCTCCTGTGCTGAGTACCTAAGTATTAGCTGTCACTATTTGCACTGATTGTTCATATCTTCTAATTCCTGTTCCCAGGTCTGTCACATACCAGTAACTTGCCAAACAGAGAACTTGAGAGAAAGGAGCAGCACTGTAACTCTCCTAGCTAGTTTGTCCCATGTTTCAGACACTTCATACTCTCATCCTGTGTTCTTGGAGAATGTGTTCCACTCACTCCCCTTTTCCACCAGAGAGTACAGCTTGAGGCCAGCACTGCTCTGCCAAGATGCCATCCAGCGTCACTTCCACAGTGACTCAGCCACTGCTCTCGAGACAGTAAGTAATTATGGCACTGTGTAAATACTGATATTAACAACTTTTCAATAGCAGTTACTTCATTTTTTGCCTCATGTTAGAGAATCAGATAAAGGACCTCACCAAGAATTCAACAGCTGAAGCAGTAAGCAGGCATGTTCATAAGAAAGTGACTGAGTAAAAAACATCTGAAATGCTCTGCAAACTTAAGGAAAAATGGCTCTGTCCAGAAACATCAACAACAGATATAGCTGCTGTGCAGCATCTTATTTTCAGATTCTGATGGAAAGGAAACAGAACAAAAGATGCAACCCTGTAAGGAAACAGTTAAAGACCAATAAAATTATTTCAATTTAGACAGTGGTTAGCTTTAGTGATCTTACATCCACAAAAAAAACATCATTGTTTAGAACTATGCATAAAGTACGAAGAAATATAACTCAGTATAAAAGTCTACATTATACTACTTGAATTTTCACCTTCCTCTTTGGAATAGCTGATGTTTGGCCAAAGCTTATTCACACATTCACTGCTAAAGTGTCACTGGGCACACTGAAGTACCTACTGCATCAAGAGTCTGTTTCCAACTACTAGGTGCCAGTACATTTGAGTGCTCCACAAAGCATCAAACTAATGCTACTTGACCAACATGATCTTCTGCTCCACAGAAGATAGGCTACAATATCTGGCATTTGAATTGTAATAAAATACAAATCACAGAATGTTTTCAGCACAGGTTTGTGCTGAAAGAGACCTTAAAGATCATCTAGCTGCAAGCCCCCTGCCATGGGCAGGGAACATCCCACTAGACCAGTTTACTCACAGCCTTATCCAGCCTTGTCTTGAATACCTCCAGGGATAGGGAGTAGACAGCCTTTCTGGTCAATCAGTTTCAGTGTCTCACCACACTCAGAGCAAAGAACTTCTTCCTGATATCCAATCTAAGCCTATGCTCCCCTCAGATTAAAGCTATTGCCTCTCATCCTATCACTACATACCTCTGGGAAAAAAAATCACTCTCCAGGTCTCTTGTAAGCCCCATTTAGGTACTGGAAGGTGCTCTAGGGTGTCCCTGGAACCTTCTCTTCTCCAGACGGAAAAACCCTAACTCTCTTAGCCTTCCTCCCTACGAGAGGTGCTCCAGTTCTCTGACCATCTTCATAGCCCTCTTTGCTCAGTTAGATCTATGACTATGGTGGGGACTCCAGAGATGGATACAGTACTCCACATGGTGTCCTATGAGGGCACAGGAGAGGGGGGAAAATAATTTCCCTTGATCTGCTGACCACACTGCTTTTGATGTGGCCCAAGACACAGTTGGCTTTCTGAGCTGCAGGTGGACATTTAAGTCATATTGAGCTTTGCACCCACAAATACCCTCAAGTTTTTCTCCCCTGAACTCATCTCAATCCATTCTCCACCCAGCCTGTACTTCAGATTGCCCCATGGACCTTGCACTTGCCCTTGATGAACCTTGTATGACTTTTGTTTGCTGAGTCTATGGCTCAACTTTTTTCCCAAGAAGGTAAAATTTCACACCCTGCTAGTCTTAAAAACATACAGTTTCTAAGTAGGGGTGGGGTGGAGAGGGGCAGAATCCCACAAATATCGTTCATGTTGTGAGAAATATGAGAAAGCTCTCAACACCAGGAACCACGTATCATAAGAAAAGTTTCCTACTTGACAGCAGTACAGATTTCAAGCTCTGCCTCATGTGCTCTGAAGATTTCTTGAACCATGAACTATTTATGCTACTTATGCAACAGTGGCAGGATATCAGTGAAAATACAAATCTATTCAGGGTACTGAGAGCAAGAGCTTCAAGTAGTAACCCACTGGTCCTATTGTAAACACCTCTGCAAAGAGAAATCCTTAATGAACAGAAAATAGAAAGAAAACACAGAGATTTCAGAATTATTACTGAACTGCTTTACATTCAAGCATAAAAAACCTTAAGTAAATTCAGGAGAGACAGTCGTCTGTTCACAAAGAAAACCCACAAAGTACCATAAAATCAAAAAGAATTATAACTCTGTTCACAGTGAATTATAAAGGCTGAAAAAGTTATAACAAATATTTTAAATCAAAAAAATGGCATAACAATGCATAGTACAAGAGCCTCTGTGCACTTAAGTTTAAGCAGTAGAAGGTGGAGAAAGACACTGCCTATCCCACAGAATATACACCTAAAATAATTCATTGTATCTATGCCAATAAACTACCTGAAGGATGCAAAGCTAAGTTTAACATACCATATTTAAAATCTCTTGGCTAGTTCCTAGCTACAAGAAAAACAAAACAAAAAAAAAAAAAAAACAAAAAAAAAAAAAACACAAAAAAAATCAAAAATCTTTCCACTGCAAACACAAATCCACCCCCCCAAACAATACAGCACTAATACCACTACTATTTAGTAATAGCTACAGTGCTCCTTGAACACTTCTAGTTGCTGAACTGGCCAGACATCTGAGCTCACAGACAAAGCTCAGATGTTCGGTCAGTTAACACTCTGAAACTTTAACTCCAAGAGCAAGAGCAGAAGCAAGTGAAAAATAACTTATCTGACAGCCCACGTGTCAATTGGTAACTTGAGAAAGATCTAAAAGCCCGCGTGTTGAAGATACTCAGAACTCCAAGAACACTAAAAAAATATCGTTACTGTCTTTAGATCAGCTGCAGTAATCACCTATAGACAACAGACTGAAACTGAAGTCTGTACTTCTCCCCATACACAACTCTTTAGCTCATTTTCTAACATGGTTTTCTGTTGTAAGGGTGAATCCAGAGTACGTTCTCTGAATACAGTAAACAAACTGTCATTTGCTAAGCAACAAAAAGAGAGAAAATGCACCTGTTTTCATAAAGTATAATATATGCATAATACATAAATATACCTGTTTGCATGAAGTCAAAAGCTCTGAAAACAAAACACCTTATTACCAAGTCACTTTCAGAAAAAAACGGCAATTCTAAGAAAGGGAAAAAACTGAAGCTCACTCTGTTCTAGGGCAGATGGTCATTAATAAAGAATGAGTCACGACTCCAGAACTCAACTGCATTAACTTTTCCTGAACCGAGTTTATCATCCATATAGAGAAAAACACTGATAAGAATCTTGTGAGAGATTCCAGCGAGAAATAAAAAAAAAAAAAAAAAAAAGGACAAAAAGACAAGTAAAGTAGTACATGAGGTAACCAAATTTATAATTCATATATCCCATTGATGTATGGAGCAGAAACCAGAGACTACATTAAATACCGGGATGCTGAACCTACTGACAATAATGATGTCTGGGAAATAAAATTAAAAAGAGAAACAAAGAAACAAAGAACAAACAAATCTCCCCCCAAAAATCTGCAATAGCGAAGAGAAAGGCGAATGGTTAAAATGTAACAGAAACCACAAATTTATATGGCTTGCTAAAACAAGATTGTGAAAGCTGAAACAATTTAGGTTATCCCAGCTGCTTAATATAGTGCCATGTGTTTTCCATGGGAACCACTTTGTGTAATATTCTGCAGAAAAGAGCACACACATTAAAGTACATTACTTTCATACGATAAGATCCACCACATGAGACTAAAGCACTCCACAAACTAATGGCTACTGTTCTTTCAGAAAGCTACCACCTGAAACACCCCATTACAACCCTGTACAGCCAGAAGGAATGCTGCAGTTAACTTAAGACATCCGCATTTACATCATTGTAAAGACACTGAAGTGCAAAAGGCCTGAAGTGAGAATGCTGGGTCTGCACCAACCTACACCACATTTATTCCACCTGGAGTGAAATTTCATTAGTTTGTGAGCCCTTCCAAAATTCTGCTTCCACTCAAAGGAACAATTTGTGGTCCAATGTTCTCCCAACAGAAAACTAACTGAGACAAATGTAAGCACAGTTGTATGTATTATTTCAGCTTGCTAGTTCTAATCAGTGACAGATCAAATGAGTACAGTGTCCAAGAAAGCAACAGTGTGACACACAGGTGAGGAAATACAGAGAAGGATAGAACTGCTCCTGAGAGCAGTGAAACGTCAAACCAGCCCAGCTACTTCATGAAGTCTGAGAAAACACAACTGTCATTCTTCCTCTGTATTAAAAGAGACGTGGCAAAGAATGTTACTGAAATATAAATTGCATTAGTATTGTGGATGTGGCATAACTGAAACAGTTTTGCAATATCTTAAGAGATTTAATCTCCTACAAACAGGGTTCTTTGAAAGGAGCAATGAATACACAGCAAATTTACAAACAACTAATCCACAATCGTTTTAGCATCTCATATAAACCATCATAATACAACTGCTTTCAGGAGAGACATCCTGAAGAAGACCCTGATAAAGGTCTAAGTGGAAAACAAGAAACGATCTGAAAAACTAAAATATTTCTCTAAAAAATTAAAACATTTCCCTTCATCCACTAAACTTCTGTATTGACATTATAATGGATAAAACCAGAAGAGGAACTTCTCTGTGTACATAAAAACTGGATGTGCATAGCTAGAAACAGCTGGGAGGACACCTAATAGCAGTAAATAACATAAAAATAAAATTGCAAAACTCCAGCTGCATAATTTGCCTGCTCCAACAATTCTGCCTGAAACAGATACGGTAAGGTGGCACAAAGCAAGACCTCTACGGAATTTTCGTGCTATAGCTAAGTGCACGCCTCAGTACCCTCGGATAAGCGCAGACGTGGCTAACTACGTGTGTTCTCTCAATCATCTTCTGCCCTATGTGGAAAAGTGAAACCGCAGACTATCACACCCTCACCATGGCTACTACAATCGGACACGACACTAAGATTTTACATCCTAAATAAAGGATCCACGTGCTCGAGAACACCGCACTGCAAAGCAACGCCTTCAGAAAGCAGAGTCATGAAATAAAACTATTTCTACAAAAAAAACCAATACGGACACAAGTCGTATCTGTTGGCGGGGGCGGAGGGAAGCAGTGGGTGTTGCCTGTACCTCCCCCTGCTGCGAGCTCAGTCCCTGTCAAGAAATAATGTTTCGTTCCGGAACGCTCGGCAAAGATCCGCGGCATACAAAAATGTTTAAATTACCAAACTGTAGGACTGACAAGGCTTTGTACCCACGCCGGGGGCAGGTTTCCGCACACTACCAGCGAGCAGGCCGGGGGAAAGGCCACTACCGGCCATGAGCACCTCGGGGGCACTCGGCCACGTAGACGGGACAAGCCGCGCTCCTCTCCCTCAGGCTGAGGCCCAGCGCGGCCGCGGAGCTGCCCGCCCCCGCGGAGAGCGGCCTTCTGCCGCCCGGGGCCGGAGCCGAGCTGCTTCGGGGCGCTGCCGGGCGGCAGGTGCGGGAAGGGCCCGAGTCCCGCCCGCCGGCCGCGACCGCCTCCGGCGCAGAGGGTCCGCGGTAGCTGCCAGCGCCCGGCCCGCCCGAGGCCAGGACGGCCCGTGACCGGAGAGGCAGCCCCGGGAGGCGACACCCGCACGGCGGGGGAAAAGGCACCCGCCTGGGCATTCACAGGCCCGACCCTCCCTCCCCGCGACTCCCGTCAACCGGGGCGAGCCGGTCACGGCGCGTCCCGCGGGGGGAGAGGCCGGCCCCACCGCCGCCGCCCGCCCCCGTTACCTTGCCGCTCGGCGGCGCCGCCATGTTGCCCACGAGTGTTTATGATGACGTCGCACTCCTCACGTGCTTCCCCGCCGCGCCACAACAACGGCGTCACAGCCGCGGGCCGCGCGCGCGCACGCCAAGGGGCCGCGCTGTGGTGACCTGTGCGGGGGCCGTGCCGTGCTGTTTTGTGCCAGGGGCCGCGCTGGTCTGTGGCAGAGGCCGGGCACGGCCCCCAGGTTCCCATCCTCATGCTGAATCCCTGGCACTCACGCAGCCCTTCGGGAGGTTGGCGAGTGTCCAGCCGCGGGCCCTGGTGAGCGCTCCACGACAACGTGCGAGTACGGCGGCGAGGAGGAGGAAAGGAGTTAAGGAGATTCTTCTTCTTTTTTTCCTTCCCTCTCACCGTTAAAGCTTTTTCAGAGCTCCCTGAGATTGCAGTTACAATTTGAGCAATGTTATATAGTTGATATAAAACACGCACCATACTCGAGTTATTTTCTTTCTGCTGTTGTCCAGTCACAGAATCACAGAATAGTTTGGGTCGGAAGGGACCTTAATCCCGCTGCCATGGGCAGGGACACCTTCCAATGGACAGGCTGCTCACATCCCATCCAGCCTCGCCTTGACCACTGCCAGGGATGGACATCCAGAACTCGTCTTTGCAACCCTTCCCAGTGTCTCCCCACCCACACAGGAAAGAATTTCTCTCTAATACCTGTTCTAAACCTACTCTCTGCCTGTTTGAAATCATTCCCCCTTGTCTTATAATTTCATGCCCTTGTAAAAAGTCTCTCCAGCTCTCTTACAGACCCCATTTAGGTACTGGAAGGTGCTGTAAAAACTCAGTGTTAGTATCAAGGTACCCACAGGCACTACTAAGCCACCCCAGTACTCATATACCAGATCTTCAATGTTAGTGAAAAATACACCACTTTCAAGATGGTAGTTTTCAACACATGATGCATTCAACACATCAAGGGACAAAGGTAAATCTTATTTCCAATCTCACCCACGTTAGCAAATACTCAGCTTTCATACATGTTGAGATTTATAAAGTCTGAAAGAATTCTGCATAAGTCAATGGATTTTGACTGGTCTTCTTTATCTGGAAAAGTATATAATGAGGGGGGGTATTACTTTTTAAAAATTGGCTTTCTCCTAATGTCTGAAACATAATAAAGATGGTTTTTAAGACATTGGTTGCATTCCAACAATACCATAAAATATTTTGAGCAAACAGTATATCCCCAAATACTGTTTATTTGAAACAGATAAGAGATGCTTGCAGGGAAGTGATTTGCTTCTTTGAAGAAGCAAAGGTAATTTGTTGAGGTTTGGGATGGATTGGTTGGGGGGTTTTATTTGTCATAAAGTGGCATTATAATTCCCTTCTGACTTTTCAAATTAAAAACCCATTTATTTAGATTAGTACCCATACCATACTTACAATGGAAAACCAGATTCGCAATTTTCAAGACAAATCAATCAAATCAAGACAAATTTTCAAAGACCGATCTACTTCAAAGTTGAAAGAGTCTGTTATGACCCTCTATATTTAAACATGCATAAAGATGAGAAAAATAAATAAAATCACAGATCACAAGTTCTTGTACTAATATTTATGTCTGGAAAGCTGTACCAGTGTAGCAAAAATGGACACCTTAACTTTCATGGTCCTTTTATTTAATAAGAAGACAACTTAGTGTCATGGTGAATACAAGGCAGAAGGCTACACATTAAAAATGCATCACCATAAATTAATTGCTTTGAGAAGTGCAATTGTTTCAGCCATCTTCCACATCCACAAAGGTTTCATCTAATTTGGTCTTCCATGTGTTCATTTTCATCCTTTTCCTACCCTTTTCCTTTCTTTCTTACTCCTTGCAATATAACCATTCATTAGTTTTACATCCATCTGTAATCCTGTTCCCTCTGCACTTCCTTTTCATCTCTAACCTCCCTGAAATTTGCAATGAACACAGGGGACTTACTTTGATTAGTTCCGTTTCATCCTCTCATTCTGACCCTTCAATGCAAGTGCTTTGTCAAGGTTTCTTTCTTAGGAGAAGCCCAAAATTGAGATTTACATCTCAACTCTGTTAGCCAAGCCCCAATCTACAAAGGACTCCTTGAGGCCTGCTCTCTTTACTAGCATGATTGCAAGCTTCCAGTTCTCCTGTCTCTTGGACTTGATCATTAGCATATTGAATCAAAGCCTCTGTTTCTTTGTAGGAAATTGTGTCAATAAATACATATTTACCGCATGATTCATTGCTATATTTCTACTATAGCCATTAATTGTGATCCAAATTAAAATCTCTTTTTATCATTGCAGGCAGCTAACAGACAAAATGGTTTTACTTTCCTCCAGATTCTCTTGGCACTCATCTCTCTCTCTTTGATATCAATAGCCATATGTCTCCAGGGCCCACAGCTTGGCTGATGCCTTAGTTTTAGAGAACTCTCTGGACTCTGTCTTTCATGTTTTACCTAACTCCCTTACTGACATTTCCTAGTACAACAGCACTAAATCATAGCTTTTCCCATCTATCCACACAGCTAAGTATTTTTCCTTTGAACATTCTGTTTGCTGACAGTGACTGATACCATTTTGATATAAGGTCCAGACTTCTGCAGAATGTTTTTGTCATTCACCCAGCCCATATGATTTTAACTCTCTCATCTAACTCCTCCTGTTCATCTACCCACTCTCACCCTTCTACAAGGCCCAAGAAAAAATGCCATCACTCATTTTGAGAAGAGTTACTACCCACTCTCACTCACTGCCAGAGGTCCTGCTTCTACCAAGTCAGCTCAGTGCTAGACTTTGCCTATTATTTGTAAAATTTGCACACAAGTTGTGTGAAAGGCTTTTTCCTCAAGCTGACCTTCATGGAGCTGTCAACTAAGTAAAAAAAAAAAAAAAAAAAATGCATGCCATTTATGCTGCCTTCAGAATGCTAGGCATCACTTACCTCCATATCAAGACCAGTATGTTTCAGAGAACTCTCAGTCCCACTGATCAATTTAATCCACGAGATGTATATGACCATCTTATAGCTACTTACCCAATCTTATAGATATCCATCTTGGGCCTTCTCCCTTGTTCTTCAGCAAATTATCATTGCATAACAACATGTACATTGTTACTCAAGATGCAGAGCAAAATTACTCTGTTATGAGGTTGCTCTATCAAAGGACTGCTGAATAGTTGAAGTTGGCAGGAATCTTTAGAGATTATCTAATCCAACCCTCCTGCACAGAGCAGATCACAAACAATTGCTCAGGGCTTAGTAAAGTTTGAGGTTTGAGAATCTTCAAGAATATACACACCATAACCTTCTCAGTCAAGCTATTTCATCACCAGCATTTGGTTACTTTTGGAATGCCAAAGGGTTTTTTTATGCTTAAATGGAATTTCTTGTATTTCAGTTTGCATCAATTTTACCGTGTTCATTGAATAACACTAAAGAGACCAGGTCTGCCTTCCTTTACTCCCTCTCATAATCTATTTTTAGACATTGAAAAGATCTTGAGCCCTCTAGAGACTGAACAGTCTCACATCTGTCAGCATCTCTTTGTATGACAGATGGTCCAGTCTCCTAATTGCCTTTGATTGCCCTTCAAAGGTCTCCAGACTATCAGTGTCTCATTTTACCAGGGAATCCAGCACTAGACCCACCATTCCAGGACACTCTCACCAGGGAGACTCACCCCTCAGCCTGCTTGCAGTGCTCTTCCTGATGGAGCCCAGGATGGCTTTATTTTCTGACTCATGACTGACTTCTTGTGCACTGTTTTTGACACTCAGATACTTTTGTGCTAAGTTGCTTCCCAGCCTACATTATTGGTGCATTACATTATTGCACTTTACAAACCTGAATGATACACAACAGCAAGTTCCATAGGCTGACAGTGCTAGCAGGTCCCTCTCCAATCTCCATAAACCCCTTAAGAAAACAAAGGGACAGTGTAGCTCTATGTTCAAGTCCAACCTTTCACACACTACACAGATGGGAATCTAAGGAGGAGGGTATCTTTAGCCTGGGGCTCACTCTTTGCTGGATTTTAATTAACCATCTGTTCTAATAAGGAATCTTCTGTCACATAAAAGGTAATCACAGCACACCAGCCAGCACTGAGCATGTAGCCAGTGTTCCTGGCTTTCCCGTGGCTTCTGTTGCTGTCACAGCTGCAAGCATAGCTATTACTGCTGTGCCAAAAGCTGCAGCAGCTGCTATTGTTGTTGTTCACACAGCTATTTCAGCATGGTTCCAAGATACTTTCCTGTATTCCGAAGTGTCAGCTGCCCACATGCTCAACCACATGAAAACCTGGCCCACACAAGACAAGCACAGATTCTGTCAAGTCCTTCCATCACAGGCTTACTTTGTACAAACAACACCACAGCAGTGGAACAATGAGAAAGAGTGCCAGAAAGATCTTTCCCTTTGATCTTTATTTCTCCTCATAGGAAATGGATGCATTCCAAGCTTTGCATGGACAGATCCAACCCACAGTTTTTCTATGCTACTCCAGTTTGTCACAGACCACAAAGAGATAGCAAATGGGGTGCTGTCCTGGACTCTGGGTGCAGCAAGACACGTAGGAGATAACTGCAGACTAGGCTTTTCAAGTTCCTCGAATTTTAAGAGGTACCAGTCCTCAGCATGAATTGTATTGTAGATAATAAAGGAAATATCCAATGATTTAGCTGTGAAATGCTATTACTTTCCCCATGCAAGAGGAAAAGATTTTTGTAAAAAATCCTCCCATCCTATCCACAATTAGGAGAGCAGGAGGAAGATCAGGCCCTGGCTACATCCATACACATCAAACAAGAAAGCCCCTGGAGTAGTCAGCATTTCCATTTTACCATTAGCGTACTCCTTTATGGAATTCTATGTAATTACGGACCATACCATTTAAGGTTTCTCAGACTAATACATAGAGATAGGGCTGGGAACAGCATAGCACTGCAAGCAGGCAGCATGTAAATATGATTTAAAAAGCAGAAGAGGACTAAAGCACCTGGATTAAAGCAGCACTGTGCCATCTGCTCTCAAGGCCAGAGCTCCTTATGTACTCTGGCCTAATTTATTTGCTAGTAATAATGTAGCCTCTAGGACCATGTAGGATCTTCTCTACTTACCAGCTGTTTGTACCTCAAAGCAGAAACTGAGATGAAGATACAATAGTCTTTCTAACCTGTTTCTCAAAGAAAACAAAAACCCACTAACGTGCACAACTAGAACATGCAGTTAGAGTAATGTTCCATCCTTAGCTGCCTTCTGCCACAAGGTTAGACAAGAATGGGGACAAACTAAGTATATATAGATCAAAATTAAAAGGAAGGAAATGCCATACCCCAGCAGCATTTATTCACATTTACAGTGTGAAGGCTTGGAGATGTAATAGAACATGAAGGCAGTATGCTCGATGATGAGATTTCTTGAAGCATTTGCACTGTCACATTTTGTATATCCTTAAGAACAGCAATGAGTTCATGTTTGTGAACGTTTTTATCTGTGTATCAATACAATTCCAGAACATGAATCAACCCAAAACATACAGGAATTGTTACATAAGAAAACATATGGTTGGTTTAACTGACCATCACTTTACAGCAGTTTTTTTTCCTCTCAATGGGGCATAAAACTATGGGGATTTTAAATATAAAAGAAACAGAGCAGATACTAACATGAATGCTCTGCATTTGTCATGCAAGGAGCAATTCATGATTGCATCAGCCTCCACAGAGGGTAGTTGGAAGCTATCCGAGAGTGATGACTAAACAGAAACTGATCTGTTGTTTGCCCAATTGGCACACGAGTATTGCCAGAGCTAGGAATGCAGCAGGGAAGACAAGTAGTTGTAACCCTATCAGTTCTACATATATGATAATGTTTCCTGGAAAGAGCAGAAAACTAGCAGAACAATTGTTTTAGGGTGAGAGCAGTCAATGTTTACTTTTTGATCCTCATTTGCCACCAAAATCGACTTCAGTGATCTCTCCATGTTTCCCATACAGTCTGAAATCCCTAGGTATCTGAAAAAGAATAGGTGTACATGGTGCTAAGCACTGCAATATTCACATACTGAAAGGACTCCTTGCAGGCAATTGATTGGAGTAATTTTAAGCCTCAATCCAACTTCAGGATGTGCACATCTTACAGCTGAGGATTGTTTTGCAATTACTCTGCCATAAAACAGTGGGAGAGTAAATGGACTTCAAAGGTGTATCAGATACTCTGCTGCCTCTTGCTATTCAAGAAATATTCACCATAGGACTCTGATCGAAGGGTGTTAACTACAAGCAGTACACTTGCTCTTCACTTAATATAGTGCCTTTAGTGAAATGCTGACAGATTTTGGAAAGACTAAATCTGTGAAGGAACTACATTTACTCTAAAAAGCTCTGGATTTTAGTTTCTTGAACAAAAAAAAAAAAAAATCTCACTAACTAGAAAATACACCTTTTTTTTGAGAGGTTGAGGAGTCTCCCTTACCAGAGATACTAACTGCCTGGACAATTCCATGTCCTCCCTGCTCAGGCAGAGAGGCTGAACCAGATAACCCACTCTGGTCCCTTCCAACCTAATGGATTCAGTGATTCTGACAAGAGAGTAGGATAGCTGCTGACTTTTTAGAACTGCAAGTGAAAGGGCTAAGAACAGCCAAAGCAGAAACACACAAATTGCTCTCATCCTGCTTGCTTTTCCTGTTGCTTGCTGTTTTCACTCACAATGTCCACCCAGTTCAAACCCACAGCATCAGCCAACCAGCAGTTTTCACTAGGGAAGCATGAATAAGCACTCATAGTGGAGACAGGACAGCAGTAAATTACAGACACACAGTCAGTGGAAAATTCCCACCTTAGCCTTGGTTCCATGTTTGACTTTGTTTTGCTGCATACAGGCAACATCCCTGAGGCTACTGTTAAACATAAATGTGGTTCAACAGCTCCTTCCTCTTCTCTGAGATGCCAAAGACTAGAGTTGAGAATCAAAGCTATATTTTACTGGGCATATGCTCACACTACAATCTCTGGGGTATATGCTAGTGTCATTTACAGCAACCTCAGTGAGTCTGGTTTGAAATCTTAAAGCCATCTTTTGACATATCATGCTCAGGTGGGTTCAGAAATATTATATGTGTAACATAAAAAACCCTGTGGTCTTAGTCACTGCCCCAAATTTCCAGTGACTTTCAGGGCCACTTTATTACAGATTGTCATCAAATTTCAAATTCTGTAACATTCTGTAAATATAAGAAGTGGCAATGTTTTCTTTCTGTATTGATTTTCAGTATACCTTTTTTCCCTTATTGATCCATTTCCATGCATTTTCCCTTTTAATATTAAGGCATTGATAAACCAGCTGTCCTGACAAAAGCACCGTTTTTTTTATAGTTGACTGACCACATGGCATCACTTTATCACAGGACTATCTTACTGTAAAATGCACTGGTATATAAAATATATCAAGATGCATTTAAGAACTCTAGCTGAAGAAATGCACTGGGAAAGTTAACATTTGTCAAGTCTCCACCAGATATATTTTAGTATGTTTTTACAAAATTTCTTTTATCCACAAGTGCCAAATAGAATATTCCTATAACATTTGACAATGTTAAGTTACCTGACATTAAAAATGCTGCGTCTTTTTCAGCACTGGATTTTCCCTGCTAATGTTTTCTTTCTATTTGAGTGAGACTGATAAGCTTAATGAGCTTATCTGATGAGAAGAATCCAGTAAGACAGTCATTATAATGCCTGTATGCTCAAATAGCATGGACAACACTTGTCCATGCTATTTGATTGACGTTTCACATGCTCATACTCTTCTCTTTTTACTACAACAAGCCTGATTAGGCAGTTTTAAGTTTCCTGTTCTGAAAAAGAGACTACTTGTTCTCTTCCACTGCAACTCTCAAATTGGTTGGCTTCTCAGAATCGAGTAATGGTTAACTTGAACGGTCTACAATTTAACAGTTTCAACAGTCCAAAAAATGAGTTTGGATCTGTCACAGGATATCAACGATTTGCACCCGATGAGGAAGTAGTCCTTGCTCTCTCAAATCCTCTCAACTGAGATTTCTTATAAGTAATTTCCAATATCCAAGAACCAGGAGTCAGATACAGAGCTAGCAAGGACTCACCATTAAACTTTCAATATTCTCTCTTCACCATTTTGGAGATGGGATATGGCCAATTGTTAGGGAAGACTGCTCTAAAACTGCTGCTCATTATCCTTCCTTGTCATGCTTCAAATTAAACATCTTTTGGGTAACCTACAATAAAGAATTAAAATCCTTTGAAGGGATCAGTGAAATGAGATACACTGGAAAAAAATAGTATTTCTCAAGATGTAAGAAAAGCGCCTCTTGAAATAAATGTTATCAAACTGACAGGAACTGTGTATTACTGCTGTAGTGCCTATCACTGTCTAGAAGGACTAGAGAAGCAAGGAGAGAACGTGCACTTCCTTTCTTGCACAGCACAGAGTTTCCTGTAGCAGCCATTTAGCAACAAGGATCAATGCAGCCAAGAAGCAGGAAAAGAAAGAGAAGCCCGCTTTTCACAGTAACCATGCAGCTGTGTCACAACCATGTTACTTGCCTGAGTACACAAAGCAGTGGAAATAGACTGAAAAAATAGTTGTTTTAATCTATCTTTCAACATCCTGGTATTGAATTAACACAGCCTAAGATCTAAATTGGCCAGTGGAATATGAACAAGTATGCTGCTCCTCCCAGCAATCAAAGCTTAGTTTATGGCTGTATAACATGATAATCAAGTTAAGGCTTTGGTCAAGTTAAGCAAACCGAAGTATTAAAAAAAATTAGGACTAGAGAGATCAGCTTTAAATAAGTTTTCATTTTAGAAGTAGAGCAATTTATCATTTTAATCATATTACAGCAAAAATTTCTCCAAGACAAACTATTTTTTGTTATCTTGGGCAGAAGAATACTTTGTCATAATGTTGAATTTTTGACTCTCACTTTTCAAGCCATCTCAAGACAAGAAACATTCCATATGCTCCACAACTCTCAGAAATCATCTCCATCTCATTCTGCTCAATACAGCGGCCAATGACAGCTCCAAAAAATACAGGAGTTAAGCGTATACATCGTTATTTGATAGAAAAAGCCTAAATTTACTACACAGCTACATCATTGAGATGTACAGGCTTGCCTGTAGAGAAGGAAAATACTGGTGTTGAGCAGAATCCTCCAAAGAATAGCAGGAACAAGTTAGAACTCTTAGCACTGCTAAGAGTTAGTGAGCTAGTTTGGGGACCTTGTTGAGCTTGCACAGCAAGAAGTGCTAAGGATCTTGGTCAGCATCTGCAACTCCTTGACACAACTGTAGTAAAAGTTCTCCTCAAAGCATGATATACTTCCTGACTTCTCAAGAAAAGAAATCATAGCATTTGATGCAAACTAAGATTAACAAAGTCAGTGAAATGTAAATCGTTAATAAATTAGCATATTCTAATAAAGTTTTAAGCAGATCAGTATTGTGCCTGAAAGCCTGCTCAAATTTAGTTGCATTCTCTTTAATGAAGCAAAAATGGTATTTCACAGAACAACACAAGAAGTGATATTGGAAGTCCTGAATAAGGTATTGCTATTGCTGAGGCTCTCTAGCAACTCAAATAAAAGGTTAATTCGGTGCCTTACTCAGCAGCCTACCACCAGCACCCTCAGTTTTTCCAACATTCCTTTTTTTCCTATTTCTCCTTTTTATTCCACTAAAAGCAGAAAACTGGGACGTAGCTGGCTCCAACTCTTATTCCCATACTCTACTATTCATATCACTTAACTGCTTTCAGCTTACGGAGATTGCTGACCTGCATTTAAACTTTTTTTTTCCTGACACTATCCAACATTTTTGTAGAACTCCATTTGAGATTTAACCACTTTCCATAACTTCATACCTTTTTGTAAAGCTTTTTTCATCTGGTTTGGAAACTGAAGTAGAAATTTAATTACTAAGTTCTTTAAGAACTGTAGGCAGTTTTCAAGGTGTAAGATGCAAAAATACCTCTCCACAATGTGTGAGCACTGAAGAAAAGCACGTAATATAATCATGGTAATATTCAATTAATAATATTCAACTTGACTGCTTCAAGAGACCGTCCCATACAGTTCATCTAGACATTGGATACACCCTCATTTTGGAATCCTGTGCAAGATCACTGCTTACCAGATGAAGCTATCGCTCCCAGTCTTTGCAGCTAGTCATCTCCATATACTACGCATCTGAATTTGTGTGTCTTTGTCTGAACCAGTCTATCCCATCGTTTATAGCTTCTGAAGTAAAGCCTAAGTGCAGCATACAGTGTCCATAAATAACTCCTAGCAGAGAGACATACTGCTGCATTAAACCAATTGGACTTTGGCTTGTTGGAGTTTATTTCAGCAAGTCATAAAGGTTCACGGGTAGCTCATGTATTCATAGTAGCAGCAACAAGCACTTAGAAGTTGTTTTAGAAAGGTATTGTACAAAGTCAGACCATTTTATTTCAGTATGTATGTGAGTAATCTCTGTCAAGATACACCCTAAGGAAGTGTGCTCAGTGTTGATTTACACATGCTATAGCAGGTGTCTGACTGCCTCACAATAGAGGTACCTTCTAAAGACAGCCTTGTTCTTTCACTTCTCAGAAGAATCAAAAATAGCTTCGTTGTTTACAGTCACAGAAGTCAGCAACAAGAAAACACTTCTCCTTTAGACATAAACCAGGCATCTAGGTGAAATGCAAGACTCAATAGTCTTGAAAAGCAAGCCACATACTAATAACACCAGGTTACTTGAGTCCTGCTCAAATATAGAAAACCAAGCTATTTGTGCTTTTCTGTATATCAAGTGCAAAGAACATTCTCAGTACCTTTGACAAAGATGCTTTTTCCTGGAACTGTTGTATTTTGTCTGCTGCCAATGAATAGCTGAAGTCTTATGTTAATCAGTCTAAACAATTCATGTTTTCACCTCTGTCTCATCTTCAACCACCTTCCCTGACTTCACAAAGCTATACTTTCTTCCAGTTATATAATGATACCCTGCAAACACAGGTTTTAAGTTTTATAAACAAAGTCCAAGCAAACCACAGCTTAGACAGGAAGGTTTCCAGTGAGTATTTTTTATGTTTTAGCTTAAGTAACAAAAGTAACTTGAGAATTTATTTTAAAAAAATATTTCACTAATAGCATGCAGAACCTTTCCAGTATTACAAAACAGACTTCTTTATCCCCACCTAAGTTTTCAGTAGTAATAGTTTTAACTCTGTAAGAGACTTAAGAGCTAGTATCAACACATGTTCGTTAGTTTTGTAATTGCCAGAAGTCACATGGGGTGCCCCTACCACACAATACACTAAAAACTCCTTAGCTGCAGGCAGAAATATACATTCTACACACTGCTTCAACCAAGTATAGTTGAAGTTGGGCTGTTGGGGGTTTTATATGCAGAGATGGAAAAAATTAAATTTTAATAAAAAACCTGAAACTCCTATTCTGAGGCAATTCCATTCTTGAACATCAAGACTTGACAATTTCATTCTCCATATCTTCATACATTGTATCACTTACAAGGCTGATAGTCAGATACCAGTGTTAGATCAAACCAATCTGGTTTTCAATTTTGACAGAGGTCACTGTTGTTAGATATATGAAAGCTAATGGCGTTTCTACATGCTGATACAATCACTGATTTTAGATTCACGTCAAAGCTCTGCACAACCAAGAAACTTAATCTTCACTAGCATGAACAGACCACCTTTCTCCATCATGCATACAAACACATCAGAAGAGCACAGCAATGGTAGTCTAAGAGAAAGTATCTACACCACAGTTAAGGCAAAAAAGGAGAAAATGCACCAGGATCAGTCTGTATCAAAGCCATCTATTATTTCAGAGAAAATAAAAATCAGACTGAAGACAGCACACTTCTCTTACACAGACTAATTCATTACTACTACTTCTTTTGTGTATCAGAACATACCCACACCATTCAGTGCATTCATATGCAATACTAAATCTACCTTTCAGAAAAAGGAAGGCCAAGGATATTCTACTTTGTCATAGACATCACCTTTACTGTTTTTCCAAGCATGACAACTTACGTAAAAAAAGTCAGAGCACAAAACATTTTGAAGTTTCAGCTACCACCATTTGTGTTCTTTTGTGATAGTAGTTTACACATTTTTTCTGAAAAGCCTCCTCCAGAAACTTAAATGGGCTTTTTCAAAACACTTTACAGGAGAAATAACAAGTTGGGAATAAATTCAATTCTGCCTAGAATCCCCAAATTTACAGCTACATCTGGCAAGTTTCCCATCTTGAATTTAATCACTCCAAATTAGAAGTTACAGTTAATGCTAATAATGCCAATTAATTGTTCACTCAAGCCCTGCAGGGAAAAAAAAATATTCTCATGGATAGTTTATAATGCTGTCTTTGGAAATAAAAGTATTAAAGCAGCTAAAGAGTTTCCCATGCATCTGGTTTACTGGCTACCAGACAGATGAGGGCTAAAGTTGCTTTGACTTTCTGGGGATCTTCTGAGAGGACAAAGTAACTGCAGAGGCAAGGTATGTGCATGCACCAACTGTTTTAGCTGTAAGTCAAACACCTCAATGTTAAACAGCAGTTTACAGAAGCATTCTCTTCCAGTAAGGGGATACTCTAAATACTGCTGCTTGCCAGAAATGTATTAAAGAATTGCTGTAGCTATGGATGTACCCAAAATAAAGCTGTTTTCAGTTAGGGGAATAGAATGAGCAATTTAACAGTGCACATGAAAAGCTTGCATCTTTCACTGACTTATTCACTTCACAATCACTGACAAGACTGATGTACATATTTCTGCAACTGTAAAAGCAGATAAAATATTTAATATGTAATTTACAATGTATTTTATCAGCTTGGCATACAGATGAACAGAATATATCAAAGTAGTTGAGTTATAGGCTTGTGGAGGCCCTGCAAAAATATTAATTCAGATATCTGCTAATTTAAAAAAAAATCAATTTGCATTTTAGAAGTGATACAATTCCATCTACCACAAAATACAAAGAGCTGCAAAAACGTATACCATTCCAACAACAATGTATATAAGTTATTAAATAATGATCTGATTTAAAAGAATATAAATGAAGCCTTTAAGTAGGTCTTTTCTACATGCATATTATTCCTCATTAAAGAAAAATATGTAAAAAGGCCATTGGTAATTGCTTTGTTAACCACTGTAGAAAACGCCAATTCTCTGGTCACAGATGCCACTAGTTTAGCACTTAAGGTCTCTGCAGTGTTACATGTGATTATTTTTAAATACTGTTAATTCTATTACTCCATTGGTAAAGAATGTGTGACTTGGAATATGGCAGTCTTCATATTGAGAGGGCAGTGATGCACAGTTTTATAATTATCCAGAAGAACAGCACCCTCCACTGCTCTGCACTTGTGGCTCATCATCAATGATCTGTACACCTCGCCTTGCTATTCCTGACTGACTGGAGCCATTGCCTCTTGCTCTTTCATCCACTTGAGCAGTTTCTATCATTCCTGTAAAGAAAGAAATGTATTAGATGACATTCCACTTTATTTTTACATTGAGACTCCGCTATCTTAATCAATCTGAGCTATATGCCCAGAGACAAAAGTTCAGCAAGAGTGGTTCTCCTATTTGTTATGCAGAACTAAGTACTCAGGTATCACATGGCATAGCTGCAAGAACATATTAAATCTTTTTTCTAAAGTACCCAACATACAGTGGCTCCTGGTAACTACGGGAGATTGTAGAGATCCCCAGGTGTCCTGGAGTTAGCAACTTCAAAAGCTAGATTTACCCACCCATATCATTAATACCGTTAAAAATCCCAACCAAATAAACAAGAAACACCACCCTCCAAAAAAATCCTCCCCAAAACCCCAACCAACTACTTATTCAGAAATGCAGAAGACCTTTTCCTTAAATTCTTTTATCACAGAAATACAATTAATAGGATGATTTGTTTGTGTTGGATTTTCATCCCACATACCATGATCTTTACAATTTGTTTAGATTTCTGTGTAAAATTTGCATCATTAAAGCTTTGAGTTTATGATTTGTAATAAGTATCATAAGAAGATTTTTTGAAGGAGATTGAAACAGAGGGTCTGAAGCAAGCAGTGGTGAGAGCAGCAACATGAAGTTTAATCTGGGTTACTACTTATGTGTGATAAGTGGAACAGCAGTCAGTACCCCAACAAATGACCAAGACATTTTCGGAGTACAGCATGAATTTGCAATATTGTAAGCATCCATACATCAGGCTTCCAGAGCTGCTACAGAATACAAGTGGCTTTAAGTAGACTGAAATGAAGTCAGTTCTAAGTAGTACTGTACACTAAAGCTTTTCTATATGGGCCTGAAAAGCATTTCTGAAGCCTGAAGCATTTATTTTATGCATTAGCTCCTTACCAACAAACCACATCATACTTACTTTTGCAAAGGTCAAGAAAGAGTTCTTCAATTCCTTTGTTCTGTTTAGCTGACGTATGATAATGTTTTGCTCCAACAGATTCAGCATACCTGTAGAAATGCAGATATGGAGCCTCATTGTAGTAAAAGACTATCTTTCTAAGCTACTTTACATGAAGGCATAAAATGATCACAAGAGGTTTTATTCTGGCTTCAGAGTTAATCTACACATACTTATTTAATACAAAAAAAAAAAAAAAAAAGGAGTTCTGCCAGGACTGATGCAACACGAATGAAATTAAGAAAATTTCATGTCCAGAAATGGACTTAAACTGCAAATGTTGACTTTAATCACAAACAACTCCCAAGCTACAGTTTGGTCAGCCAGGATACCCTGTGACTCAGATACTAACAGAACACTCAACAACTGGCAAGCATAAGCCAGCAGTGCCTAGCTGGCTGTGATGTTAACAGCATCACGAGTTTCTTACTCCAGCATAATTCTGCAATGACTGTTTCTGTCAGTAATAGGTGTGACTTACATTTCTGCTTCTTGCACTGAAACATGTCTCTCTTTTTCCAAGTCTATTTTGTTACCTGTTGAAAACAAGTTAATCTTTTAAGTCCTTGTACTCTAAAACTACCCAAAAAGAAAGCAGACATGTAATCATGGTATTCCATTTTCTCAAGCTGTCCCAGTAAAAACCAGCTCTTACACAAGTCTCACTTTCAAGGACAACATGATTTGACAATCTCCTTTCACACAAGCATTTACAGGCAACAAAGCACTACTTCTGTAGGGAGATCAGGACAGCTAAATGCCTCCATATAAAGCGCCCAATTCAGCCTTTTTGTCCTTTTTTTTGTGATTTATTAGCACTTTCCATGTGCTACAGAGGTAATTTTTGTAGAATATCCACATATCTAACCTCATTAAAGTCTTTTAATAATTAGATCAGATTTAAATCTACACCCAGCATTTCTGTTGCATTCCATTTGCATTGAAATATCCAAACTTTAAGACTCCAACCTTCAAGCACTTAATTATCAAAACAGACATGCATCTAGTCTATGCCGCCGAGAAAAGCCGTAAGTTTGAGTACTTGAAAGAAGGATAATACATTTTTTGTTAAACTACCATCTGCAGGTGTCTGTAGCATGCGCTTCTGATAGTATGCAATTAAACAGATTATTTTTTTCAAACTCTTGTTTTCCTCCATGTCATCTACTGAAACTTCTAGCTCCAGTTTAATTTTAAAAATCTAACATAAGGTTTACCCTTTCACATGTACAAGCTGTCAAAGCAGCATTTGGAAGATGCTATTAATCAAAACAGACGTTTCCCATTCAATCAGGTTGAAAAATACTTACCTACTATACATAAACAGATTTCATTTCCCAACATTTTTCTTAATTCTTTAACCCAGTTTTTTACCTGCAAAAACAACAGATGTGAGCTTGGTATCACTTGATATACTATTAATTTAAGTAATATGGAACCATCCTATTTCCATCGTTTCCATCCCGTTCCATCTATTCTAAACTTAAAGCAAAAATGTTTAGAGCAACATGGAAGGAAAAACATTTTTTAGATAGGTACATATGGCCCTTGGTCAGCAGGTTTTATTTCATAGGTGAAATTAAGAGCAAATGACTTAGATAAAATAAATTCAATTACTCCAGAAATATAATTCACCACACTCAATACAGCAAGTCCACTGCACAGGCCACTTTAGGTCAGACATGAGATCTTTTATCAGTAGGCACTTACTGAAAGACTACAAATGGTACTTGAACGGTAGAGGTACCTGAACTGAGTTTTTCCAGTTACATTTTAACAGATGTTTATTTCATGAGAGAATGGATTGGACAAGCATGTTAAGTCAGCTGATGGTAATGTATCTGTTATCAAATCTGTTGTCACACTTTGAAGGTTGTATAATCACTGCATTGACTTGGGAACTGCTATTTTAAGGGAATAATTTGAAGAGAGACAATTACTTCAAGAATATGAAAATAAGTTAGGCTACACAATATAGTAGTACTTCTGCAGTAACTTCTGTCCATCAGCCTTCCCTCTTTTTTTTTGCACATTTAAATGTTTTGGTGTCACAGGGTTTTACTATGTAGGGCTCAGCATGAAAAGGCACAGGTTGAAGTATCCACAGGTCATCACCATTCTGCAGGTGGCGGGAAGTGTTTAACTGCTCACACAAGTGCTTTACTTGCCCTACATCAAACTATTTAAATTAGTTAAGCTGTTGTGGATCTACACCCTTACACTATTTCTATCCCTGCTAACCTAAGCCTTACCCATAAAACCACAATTTCTTACTTCTCCCTACACAGAAGTCCAACTAGTTTTGCCAAAAGCTAATCACAGACAAACATGCTTAGTAAAGTGCCACCAGTTTTCAGTTGAAATCCTACAGAGTGGGAACACAAATTGACACAGCGTACAAAAAAAATCACCTGATCAAACTAATCAGCTAATTCAGCCATAAAATAATTAGCCATCAAATTATGCATTTTCACGATGACTTGAAGAACAACTAACTTATCACAAAGAAGGTAATATCTCCACTATCATGTGTTACAATTTCAGAGTTCTCAGATCTGTAAAAGGTCATGTCATTTAATATCTTTTATTAATTTGGTTTATACAGTAAAGATCAGTATGGCATACCATGACAAAAGTCCAGGCTTATGTTTATAGCCTGTCACAGGTAACTTGCACAGCTACATCACAGACTATTCTGAGTTGGAAGGGACCCACAAGGATTATGAAGTCCAATTCTTAAATTAATACATATTACATTCCCATATAGGGCTTAAACCTACAACTTTGGCCTTTTAGCACAGTGCTCTAAGAAACTGAGGTAATTCTCTGGTGTTCTTTGAATAGCAGAACCCGATAGCAGGGAAGTCAGTCTTCAAAGGAATACTAATAAGCTGTATACTTCCATTACATGACCTACATTTGCAAATAAAATATATTGCCGAAACCAGAAGACTTCTGTTTACACATTGCAGATTACCTCTCAACCAGTTTACAGTTTAGATGTAAAAGTTGCCCAGTACCTTTTGAAAAGAGTCTTCATCTGTTATATCATATACTAGAATAGCGCCATTAGAGTCCCTGTAGTAGATGGGCCCCAATGCATGAAATCTTTCTTGACCAGCTGTATCCTGCATTTAAAATACACTTATTAGCATTTAAGACAAAGCAAACAATACGTCAAGGAACTCCAAATACTTAGGAAATTTTACTTTATTAAGAAGTGCCTAACATTTGTGACACAGTAAGCTGACATATTTTTTTTCAGAAAAACATTCTAATTAACTAAGGAGGAAAAAAATAGAAATGTAAACGTACCCATATTGCAAGATTTACTCTTTTTCCACCAATATTTAGCTTCTTTGTAAGAAAAGATGCCTAGAAAGCAAAAGAGATTAGAGTTAAGTTTTACACACCAAACACATAATTTGACTTAAAATTAATTTATTAATAAAGCATCAGAATCAATAAAACACAAATTTCCAGATTAAAAGACTCTGTAAGCAAGAAATCTAAGTCAATACTAAGCCAGTTAGTCATTTCTCTACAGTTTGCCAGCAGCCTATTCTAAACAAATTTGGGTTAAGCCAATCATTTACTACATCTTTTTTCTGTTGTTTTGAATGATTTGGGGAGGATGAGGTGAGCAGAAAGAGTCTGAATCCACAACACTGATAAGCCTAAGATGAACTCAAAGAATTTCACAAGAGTATGTGAAGTCTGGGTAGGAACCAGCCTAACAAGATTTTTTAATCTGCAGGAATTAGGCAAAGTAGTTCACTATTAGCAAGGTACTAGAACCATAAACAATTATTTTAATTTATCACTAAGTATCTTGGAACATTAGTATTTCCTTATCTGTAACTTTTCCCTTTTTTTGCTGAAGTGAGCCCAGAACTCACTCTCATCTCTTTTTTGGTTCTGTGTTTTTGTTTGTTTGATCTGAGAAGCCTCAGAATAAGCACACCAGCTGCTTCAGAATTACACTGCTTTAAACTTCTGGAAATGTTTTACAGGAGCAGAGCACATTGAAAGGTTAATCTGATTTCAGTAAATTGAGTAAGTCTGATTTCCTCCAAATTTGCATGATTCACGTTTTCAGACACCATCTCTGTTACCCAGTCTGTAATTTGATGGCTAAAAAGGGAATATAATTTAATACAAATTTAATGGACCAGAACAGGGTTTGAAGGTGTTGATGCATTAGGACTGCCAATCCTCCCCCCATTCTAAAGACTAGCAGTAACATGTTATATCAAACAATTAATTTACCAAAAGCTTACTTTTGTCTTTTGCCTTAAATTACAGTCAGACTTCCTTTCAGTTTTACCTCACTTTGTATTTGGGTTCAAACAAGTACTCAGTATTTTATGATAGATTAATCACAGATTATTTTAGGATGGACTGCAGCAGCTCAAGAGGAGCTCTCTATAAAAGCACTGACCAGTCACAGAACCAAGAGTCACATGTGGAAAGTGTCATAGACCAGACGAGATGTTTGAACCAGCTTGCTGCTTAACTACACAAGCAACCAGAATGCACACAGAAAACTACAGCAGCTCAATGCACACCAATCTAAACTGCTGTCCAAGTGCCCTTCCAGAGTGCTGACTGTATTACAGTTAAAGTCATTCAACATTCAGTTGCTAGAGCAGCTCCTGCTCTTCAGCTACTTCCTTGGCACCTGTATGACCCAAGATGAGATGACTTAAAAAGCCCTTTTCATCCTGAAGTTGTACCTTCCCCCAAACCTTTCCACAAAGTCTGATAAAAAGAACAGACAGAAAACAGACCAGAAGAAAAACAGGCACTTTCCAAGAGCAGATAGAAAGAACTGATCACAACAACCCTTGTGTTCAACATAAGTAACATTATGCAATGTAATATGTAATCCAAGTAAGCATTAAAACTACACTACTCCCTCAGTCTACAGTGAAGGGACTCGCTGTAGTGTCAAAACTCTGGAAAAACTTCCAGACAGCATGTTAAATGGATCTGATCCTCTAGCCAACCTGTAACAAACAGCTTAACAGAAGAGTAGCAAATCTTCAGCATCAGAAAACTTTCCATTCTTTAATTAAAAACTCTAGAGCAAGTTGATGGCTTTCAAACAGCTGTCCCTGAGGATTAACTCATCAGTAGTCTTCACCATTTGTTGTATTACATACACCACACTTTAAAAATTGAAAGCTAGGAGGCAACTTCAGAAGTTTTAATTCACCAATACTTGGGCCACAGGGAGAGAAGCTATTGTTAGGCACAATGAATCAAATCTTACCTGACAATATTCTATCAATTTGATGTACTACAGTACTCAATATTCTACTGTAAATCTCAAAGGAAAAGCTCCTCTGAGCAATGTTTGCTTTTGTCATAACACCAACAATCCAAACCTGCTTAATTGATGTAAATTCTACACAAACGTTTGAGAATCAATTTCTGAGCAGAAAAATATTTCACAGAAAGGGGATTTATATTTAAAAACACAGAACTCAGTATCCATAAAATCCTGCCATTGTAGCTTTAGACAATGACCCAGTTAATAGCACAAGTATATCTCCTATCTGACAGACCAAAAACTAAAGTTTGTTTATCTACATAAGTATGTTTTACTTCAGTACAAACTGTCCTTCAGGTGCTATAGCTTTTGATAGGAATCCTGTCCTTTATCACTCAGATAGAGATTTCCATTTTTTTATATACTTCAGCACTAAAAGACTCCTACATACAAGTAAGACTTTTTAGTATCCCATAAACATCCATAACTGCAGGAGACTGTAGCAAAGGTATGTAGCACTGGGCTATCATACTTGCTGTCTGTATTAAAACCTGAAGAATTTGTAATGATTAAGTCTCAGTCTATCAAAATACTTAGGCCCATAATCCAAAAGGACAGTATCCTCTATCAAATACCCTGATTACAAGCAGGTTTGTCTGATAAGACTGGAACCTGGTATTTGAAGCAGCCATGGTTAGTAATGAGCAGAAAGCTTTGTGAACATGCTGGAACCATGTGAACCATCAATACTACATGACAGATTAAATGCTTCATTCTTCTTTGTTTTATTCATATACTGGAAGAATACAGTTAGCAGGCTCTGCTCATGGATTAGCAGGTATGGGTAAGTTTGGTCTGTTTACCAGCAATAAAACACATTTTACATCCACAGTGGCAACCTTGTCAAAGACAAATCAACCAGTATCTTTTAACCAACCTTTCAACACGCACATACCCCTCACCAACCATTCTGAGGTTAGTGAGGGATAGAAAAATAACCCAATCAATCAAGTCAATATTAGGACTATGCAGTTTTTAGAAATTTCGGACAACCCAACATGTAAGAAAGAGCCTTAACTTCTCTTTTGAGATAGTTCAGAGAAAAAGTCAGTTGCCAAGATTTTAATTTGTCAAATGTCTAAGTCAAAGCCTTTGACTACCTAAAGGTCCTTAAGTAATTGCACACAGAAAAAGCTTCAACATTTTCTCTAATCTCAAAAAAACTTACTGAATTGAGTACTACAAATCTGAGTTGTGACTCAATTTACAATCAGTAGCCCTTGGTCAATTCAAAGATAAGTAATTTCAAACAACTCTTTGAAGCTTCTAATTTTCATATTTTGACTCTGTCTTATGACTGGTTTGAAGAATACTTAGGCACTTAGAAAAGAATAATGCAATTATAAGAGCTAAAATTCCAATCTTTTTATGTGGCTGTAGGAAATATTTTCTTTATTTTAATTCTTTCTTCTCCGAGTTCAGTTTTGTATGCTCACCAGGCCCTGCTAGAAGCTGATAAAGGGGCTTGAGTAGAACACAAGGAAGACACAGCTGGAAGAGAGTCTCCTGAAAGTTACTGAACAAAGACAGGTATGTGGCACCTGCCCTTGGTGCAGAAGCAGGTGAGGCATGCAAACACTGCATATAGCACTCAACTTCCTTAGGTTGTCTTCCACTCACCCCTGGCTATCTTGATAACCAAGACCGCTTTTCCAGGTTATGCCAAGTCCATCAAAGGGATCAGGAACTCTACAATTACAACCACATACATCAGCAGCTCTTTCAGGTTGAATATTCTGCAATCCTCCACACATTTAAGAGAGCAGTATTCAGAAGTTTTTATTATTCAATTGCTCAGGATAAATACAAGTATTTATCCAATTAAAAAACCCAGCAGTTTAATAGTAGGTTTATTATTGGAATAATTCCAGCACAGTTAACTTCATATGAATTTATATATTATGATTATTGTATCAAGATGAGGGCACTTACTTCAGTATTTCAAACAATGGGAACCAATTCTAATTGCCCTGCCAGGTCTCCCAACAGGCTATGAATTTTATTAATTGTGGGCAAAGCCCCCTACTTTTCCTGCATCAGCTTTTCCACAGTGTTCTAACTAGATGCTTTCTTCTGTGCAATCAGCAGCTACCTAACTTCAACATGCAGATCATCAGTATCTTAAATACATGACTTGATACTAACACAACTACAGCAACACATCTCAGCAGCCTCCTAAATCAGAGGAGGTTCCAGTGCACTCTGGTTAGCACTGAGAGGAGTGGGGAGGGAGGAGAAACTGTTCCCTTTTAGTCAAAGTCTTCTGTTACTAGCACCAAAGAAACTTACATATTTGGGTATACAAAGAATAACTTCACAGAATAACATCACTAAATGAAGTTTCCAGAAGGCTACAATCTCACCACCCTTTTTGTTGCATACTGGAATAAAGTACTATGCAATACTTTCTTTTTAAGTTAGAGAATAACCTCTTCTCTCGATATCTAGTGATCTTTTCATGTGATTCATCATTGTCATTCCTTTACTGGACCAGGAACAAAGTATTTATCTAATTTTGGCTTTATTAGAACAAAAGGAATTTGGTGCAATACTTTGAACTGTTGCCATGAAACAAAGCAATCTTATCAGATTAAGCCTTTTATCATAAAAAATACTAAAGGATGCTTTGCTAACATGTTATTTCATTGCTTAATCAGATACCCTAGTTTCTCTTCATCTTATTTTTAAATTATCACTCAATTTAATAGTGGAAGAACTGGCTTCATTTTTTTTCTAGAACTGTACAATGTAGGGAAACAAAAATAATAAAGATAATACTTTACAAGTGCACATGATGCACAGTAAGGTTCAACAGCAATTAAAATTGTATTTTACAATCTATAAGATGTGTATGTGGCCAAGGAGACCCAGAACAGAAAAGCAAACAACTTGATAAACAACGTGCCAGTTAAAAGACAGGTAGCAACCACAAACCTGGTTACAGTGGAGAAACAAAATCTCAGTAGGAAAAAATATTCTTTTACCACCTCACAGCAAAAATGAAGCTACATTATCTGTTTATTAAATACTCCCTGTATTGTTTCTAGTGCATCTAAAATGCTGCTTTGGTTTTAAGGGAAAATTTCACTATTAATTACTTCTGAGATACGCAATTCAAGAAGCTCCCCTTAAATGCATGGGAATAGCACATAGCTACCTTAAAATTGCACGGAACTGACGTGTTTAACATCACCTATTTCTTCTGTACTTCAAGAAACTCAAAATCAGTTCAAAACAACCCACTACTGGTCCACCCAGTGCCAGGGTTTGTTTCTTTATTTAAAAAAAAAAAAATTAAGAGTGGTATACATTGAATCCACACTTCCACCTATGCAAGCTGACATCCTGAAAGACTTAACACATCACTCCCAACACAAACTTCAAAACATGTTTTCTGAGACCACGTACAGGACAAGCAGTGTATTCTGTACCATGGCACACATGCTGTCTATCACTAACTAGTAGGCCATAAAAAAAAAAACCATTACTTTCAAGCAGGCACCCCGTCACATTTCATTACCAGAACATCACTTTGTAGCTCTTTATAACTACAGACAGTACTGCTGAGAATCCAGGCAAAATTCAGGGAGCTGTCGTGACAAGCAGTTAAGCTTTAAGGATCTTCCCCGTTATTGAATCATAAGCCTTAATCTCATAAAGCATATTGTGAAAGCTGTTCTCCTTAAACAAAAACGTTTAGATAGTGCTAGCGTTAGGATTTGAGAACACGAGGCAGACTATGATTAACAGAAACGCAGCACACATGAAACACTTAGTCATCAGTCCACTAACAATGATTACAATACCAACAGTACTTTTGCATCATACTTTCCAAGATTCAAATGAAGACATTCATATACGTAACTGGAAAAAACGGAGCAGTTAGGATGCAGAATAGAAACGAGGCCTAAACATATTGAAAGCTTAAATCTGAGGCGTGAATAGAACGAGAAAACTGACTCCCAGCAAACTGGGCAGGGGACAGCCAGGACTAGCGAGTGGCGAGGGTGTCTCCGGCCGCCGCTAAGCTGCAGACAAGGCACTGCCAGCAGAGCGAGGAGGTGCGCAAGGTGAGGGGAGAACAACAGCGGGACCCCCACACCACCGCCCCGCCCCGGCCCGCACCTGCAGGGTGGTGATGTGCTTATCGTTGAACTTGTTCTCGCAGTAGCGCAGCACCAGCGAGGTTTTCCCCACGCAGCCTTCCCCGAGCAGCACCACCTTGAAGGAGAAGCTGCGGCCCCCGGCCGCCGCGCCGGCCCCCGCCGCCATCCGCGCCCCGCCGCCGAGCCGCGCCTCACATCAACGGGCCGCACCGCGGCGCCACCGCCGCCCACCGGGACGGAGACCCGCGGGGGAGCGGGAGGGGGGCTGGCGAGGCACCGGCACGGCCCCGGAGACACAGGCTGGAAAGGAACACAACAACCGAACCTGCCCCACGGCCACGGCCCCGCTGCCCCTAATGGCGGCTTCTTCCTCCTACGTCACGCACCGCCCGGTCACGCGCAGCCCCCGCCGCCAATGGCAGGGGGGGAAGCGGCGGCGGGAGGAGGCCCCGCCCCTGGCGGCTGCTGGGCGGGGTCTGGGGCGGGGCTCGCGCAGGGGGCGGGGCCAGGGCGGGGATCCCGCGCGAGCGCTGGCGGCCGTGAGGATTTGTCCCTAAATGCCGCGGTGAGGTTCCCTGCTGCAGAGCGCGTACCTAGCGAGCCGCTCCCCGGGAAAACAGAAAGGCCCTGATAAACACCGGCACGGATTCTGTGTGATTTGCCTTCCTGCGAACTAAGCTGCGCTAGTCTCTAAGTGTTTGCAAGATAAAAGTCCTTAATGAAGCACTTCAAAACAGGGATGTGGGGGCAAGTGAGGTAAAAGGCGTAAGAAAAACGTTTTTCTGTCGAGTTCCTTGACTGCACGGGTCCAGTAGAGTTTCATACATAAGAACTGGAAACCACCTTGTAAAACTGACTCTCAATCCTTAATAAAAACAATCCTCAGAAACCGATCACAGATGACTGCAGCACAACCTCTCTCGAGAAATCATTTAGTGGTAAATAAAATAATCCCTATGAAAAGGCTTCATAATGCAATTCCCTTTTTCTCTGTCAGATAGTATTAATTTTTCTCTGTCAGTAGTATTGATGCTCTGTTGTTTGAGAAAGAATAAAGAACAAAAAATGCATCCAGGAGAGCAAGGACTGGATTTCTGAAGTAAGAAGCCTAGTTGCTGAACAGTATAGCATTCACATACAGAATTGATTGTTTTTATTTCTTCCAGAGGTAAGCAAAGTATGCCATTTTAGTAAATAAAGGAAATGGGACAAGGAGGAAAAAAATCAATGCAGACACAATCTTCAGGCATATCTTTTCTTTAAATAAATTTCCAGTTTTATTAGCATATAAGTGCTTTCAGCAAGTTGCTATAAAAATACTGTCTTGCTGGAAAGTGATGCTGGCTTCTGTCAGTCATGTCTTCTGTGGACAGGCAATAAATCTGACCGGCATGTTAATTATTCTTTCAGGCTGAATAGAAGAAGTGGGTGAAATGGATTTCGGGTTAAGGTTGACAGAGACAATGGAAATCAGTGCTCATGAGCACAAGCTGCTTGCAAATAGGTTAAGGCTTTCCTGGGTAACTGCTGCCAAATATATCTGCTGAGACACACGGCTGTGTGGAGGGCTGTCTTCAAAAACCTTCCTGTTTTTACAGCTTTTTACTGTTTTCAACAAAAACAGGTTCTCTGTACATTCTTTATAAATACTCAGGATTGCACAGAAGAATGTGCCTGACTTGTGCTTTTCAGTTCTTCTTTGCCTGGAAATGATCCATACACTGATACATGTGATTTGTTAAAAGCGTACCTTCTGCATGAGTGATTTTTCATCAATCCTAATGTGTTACTACAGCAAACACTGTAGTGGAAATAGAGGCTATCTTCAAATGAGGGAGAGAACTGAAGCTTTGAAAAGGACTGCACGAGTGACAGCTGGTATGAAGTCCATGTGCTGAATGCACCTGACAGCACTACTGTGAGCACTGTTCTCCTAGCAGAGAGCACACCAAAGCAAGACACTGACTGAAGTTCAGTTCTGGTTGGCTTTTTCTCAAAGAATCCTCTCCTGTGGTGCAGAGTTAAATACATTTCCCATTAGACTTCTGCAAGTAACTACAGTATTCCATCATTTCTATCTTCCTCTCTGGTATGGAACCTGTGATTACTGATTTTGTTGTATGAGAAGTCCCATACTTTCCAAAGCTTTAGTCACCTGTATTAAATATAAAGCCAGTCTGGCTGAGAACAGACAATTCTTTCAGAGCTACCTGAAGTATCACGTTTCACTGCAATCTCATACATGACTTTGTAAAATCTGTAGGTTTAACTATCTGTTATTTTAATGGTGTTAATTTCATTTGGGAAGTGTTTATTTTGTTTCAGAGAATTTGAGAAGAGAATGGCTCTTTTCCCTTCAATTTATTTTGCTTCCCCTTTTTACACAGCTTCCTAAAAACACTTGTGCAGACCTTCTGTGTTATGTGTTGCTAATTACATCTGCATGAGAAATGCCTTTCAAGATATATTTTATATTTCATGAAGATACTACAATACTCTGTATGTTATTAAACCAAAGCAAATTATACTACGGTATCCATTGCCATGACCTGAGATCATGTCTGGTAAGACTACTCAAGTGTTTTATTTCACAGGTGGTGTCACCTCTAAAAATGAAAATAATGTTGTTCTTTCAGCTTGCAGTATTAGATCTTGCAAAAATACTAAGTGTGTTAATGCCACTGTGAACTCAAGTGGATGCAGTAGCTGTCAGCAGAGATACTTTAGTTGGTGAAAACCTACAACAGCATAAACAGCACCTCCCAAGCTGTAGACAACATGAAAGTAATTTCTGGGACAATTCTGTCTTGAATATTATAAGGGTAGCAGTTGTTGATTTGCAGATAATGTCTTTTCCTCCATTTTTTCCTTTGGAGAATGTTTCTGAGCATAATTTGATATACTTGCAGAAAAATGTTCTGAATTTATTTCATTTGCTTGGAAGATAATCATATTACAAAATCTCAGCCAAATAATGTACAGTTGTATAAGATCAATGTCCACATGAGTACAAAATGTCAAAAAAAAAAAGCTCCAAAGAAATCAGAACAGAGAAAAAACCCCAACCCAAAAATAACAACAAAAACCCACTTAAAATTAAGTCAATTATGTTGTCAAAAAGAAAGATTCAGGTTCAGAAGACAAAGAATAAAGGTGAAGAGCAAAGCATGTGGAAAAGAAAAGAAAAGAAAAGAAAAGAAAAGAAAAGATAAAAAAGGAGAAGAGAAAGAAAAGAAACAAATAATTTGTAAAGAATCTTGACCTGGAGGGACTTTCCTGAATGTGTTTTACCCACTCACACACTGCTGAGAGACTCCATGTACCCACAGAGATGTACTTGACAGGTTCAATAATGTCCTTGAAGGCTTTGTGCAGCATGAAATTATTTTCTGATTTATAGAAATAAGTAAAACATAGAATCTGTTTTCTTCCTAAGAAACAATGCCAACAAGGAACAATGAACAATGTTATTTTTCTTGTAAAGAAAAAGAATATTATTTTCTAGAAGTTCAATTCTCCACGTTGAAGTGGAATTGTCGGCAAATGTCATTCCCTTTCAGGATAAGCAGCTCAGAATTCTTTGCCACTTTGTATTATGGTTTTCATACACCCACGTGGATGTATGGCAATGCTGAATATCATCCCCATGCAATTGTGACAGATCCCTTTCTGGAGAAGCAGCATCCTGGATGCATGCTGAGGACAGCAAGCATGCTGCTCTACCATTCACTGACCCCTTGCTATTGGTGTTTCCACTTTCAGGAGCAAAGGCAATGCTCCAACTCCAAATGAGAGGCCCTAACCCTCTAAGAGAGGGTTATAACCAATGGCTTATAATATGTCAGAGTTACAAAAGACAAAGCTTCCCTTCTGCAGAAGTCTGTTTACTAGATGTATTCTATAACAGTATTAAGAATGAAAACATTTAAAAAAAAAAAAAATAAGGGGCACAGAAATGTTCATTTTAAACATGCTGGCTGACCAGGGAAATTCCAGAGGGAAACAGAACTGGTTAAAATTTAAGAAGTAAAAATGGTACCCATACAATCATAAACTACCTAGAATAATACCAGTAATTGGCAAACCTTATTTAGTCGTGCCAATGTTTTCAAACACAGAAGCAGGCAGGTTCAAGAACAGACCCACAGGGCTGTATTCACTTCTTGGGATGTATAAAGAATGGAATGGAATTTTGCACACAGTAACTTGCTGCTGTGTGGTACAGCAGGAGATGGGACATCAGTGGCACAGTTGGCTTCCTCAGACTCTGCTGTGCGTGAGAGACTTTCAAGCAGATCCCTGTCGAGATCTTGCAGTGTGTTGACTGTGGGTCATGGCTGTAATAGTAAAAGAGAAGTTTTTGTTTACTGGCTGATAAGCCAGTAGAATTTCCAAGAGCTTCTATAAAGGAATGAGAACATAGAAAGGAAGCATGGATGCCAAAAGGATTCCTCAGGGACATCCTAAAACCTACCAGATTCAGTGTTACTGAGCTCCAGCTAAGCAGTGAGGAGAGGATAGAAATGAGGTGCTATGAGCAAAACGGGCCTGTTTTGAATCATGGAAAGCTTACTTAATCACCTCTACATCTTCACCCAAATCACCATTTGTGTGACAGCAACCAGCCTGTCCACAGACCTACTCTTTGGCAACGGTAATTGCCTGTTGCACACAGGCTTGCACAGCCTTCTGTACACACACAAGCCCTGATACACCCATCTTCACCATGCCAGTCACACCTTCGGCTGTGGGGAGGAGCAGATGGTGACACAAAGAAAACTAATGACACAAAAGACAGACTACTAATTAAATGAAGCATTTAAATGTTAAGTGTGCCAGTCAACAAAATCTAATGGAAAAATAGGTCTCATCAGAGAATTGATGACATTACTGGATGTTCAAAGGTAAGGTCATAGATGTACTAATTTTTTCAGGGGCTTGACATAGTAACCACATGCTATCAATCAGAAAAAAATTACTTTTTGATGCAATGAAAGATAAATTCATTGCATCAAGACCTGGATGAGCAGTTCAGAGTAATTATTGGTGTGACAGTTTTCTTTGAAAACGGATGTTTCCTTTAGGGTCGTTTGGGTTTCCTAAATGGCCTGTAAAGTAAATATAAAATCAATGCTAATCAAACTTGAAGTGATATGGCACTGTCAGTGTGATAAACAGTGACAAGAATGCGATATCCAGCAAAAACCATATAAAAAGCTGTCATCTGAAAATGAAGAAACATTACAAGGAATACCAAAGTGTTACCTCTTAGTCAATGTAACAAATTAGAGTGTCAAAACCTAGCAGGTATCTAAGTATATGACTGCAGCAAAAGGGCAGAGGATATTCCTGGATATGAAAGGAAATAATGAAGAAGTTTTGTATCTCAGTGCATGGCACTGATAAAACTTGTACTGGAATTTAGCACACAGTTTAAAAATAGGGCAGAGAGCAGGAAAGGGCTCACTTCGGTCAGCTCATCAATGCTGTAGCAGGAACAGGCACGAGGAAAGAACTAATATCAGGAATCTAAAGCCAGACACATTCAGATTCAAACTGAAATACAAGTTTTTAAAACCATGACCAATTACCATGTGAAGCAAATAATTCCTTATTTTCTGGCAGCTTTGCATGAGGGGTGTTGGGTAGCCTGGTCGCATGAGTTTGGCCAGATACAGATTGTATCTCAGGGAGTCCCCAGGCCCACTTCACAGGAGATTGACAGCTCTCACATCTAATAATAATTTTAAATTATTTATTTTTTTGATATTGTATTCATCATATTCACTGCTGAAAGAAGACAGTCAGAATTATCAATGGCACAAATGAGAACCACATGTCACTAAAATGTTGAGCCTTCAACTAAGACTTCTAACCTAAAGGTAAATTCTGCATTAAACTCTCATATATATGAGGATACCTTAGCACTCCTCAGGATCCTTAATGTAAAAGTGGAGCTCTGACTTCTGCAACTTTCAGCCCTAGCTGCCAGTTTTTGTGGGTTTACATTTCACTTTTCCCAAAACCTGGATGGCAAGGAAAGACATTACAGGTTCCAGAGGACATCAAATAGCAGTTTTATATGACTATTTGCACTAGCAAAGAAAAATAATTGTACAAAACAGATCAGTCCTGTGTCATACACAGAGCAGTAGACATTGACTTTGTATTTGCTGCTATGAAAAGAGTCATTGTTCTGTGGTTCCTCTTACAGTCAGGATCAGAGGGGAGCTGAAAACTCCAGTCCAGGAGTTGGGGTGGTAAAACAGAGAAAGAGACAGAGGAAACTAGAATTAAACCCAACCTGCTTTCTTCAAATAATGCCAGAAAAAAACACAAGAGGATATTTAGTAATTGTAAAATACCTTTAATGACTACAATTGCAAAGAACGAGGGACAAAAAACCCAAAATGGCATATGTGCAGGAGTTATTTTTGGACTTGCAGACTCCATGACATGGGCACAAATTAATACATATGAATCCATTGTTTTTGCCACTGGGGAAAAAACCGAAAATATATTATAAAAAACTATCTTCATTACAGATAGGAAAGAAAAAGGTATGGCATGTAAGTTTAACATCAAGACTACATTCTTATTTCAGGCGAGTTCTGTGCCCAAGCAAAACATTTGTTAATCTACTCCAAACCAAACCTATTTGAATGTAAGTGGTGTATTACTCAAATCTGCAGGCAAACAATGTGAGAATGTTTTTGTTCATTTAACTTCAAACTCTAAAGAACAATAAATTACATTACACTTCCTTTTTGTCTTGTGGTAATGGCTTTTTATGGTTTGGTTGATCGTAGATGCTTTTTTTTCCTGGTATAGCTTTACACAAGCTAAATCCACTACAGAGCTCCTTGAGTAGACACCACCAAATACAATGTCAGATCCTGACACCCACATCTTTGTTTTCTTATGGCACCAACCAAAAGACAGAATTTCCAGAATTCAGAGGTAAAACTCATGCTTCTCATCCCAATGCATCATGAATCATCTCCTTTCACTTTTTCATTTTAAATTACATTCGGATGAGACACTTAATGGGATGAGATGATGCACACCTGTTGGGAGCACCATAACCAGGACATTTGACAGTTTAAGGCAGTCTGAAAGTGCTGCTGCTTCAGGGGAGCACTTGATAGTAGCAGCTTTTGAATGTGGAATGATTTCAGGACTTAGGAGGTCAACAAGTGAAATAATGAAATATCAGGAAAACAAGCAGTAGTGACACAGTAGGATGACAGAAGTCATTGCTTTTCAAGTACTGGGCTAAACTCTGCATAAGCCAGCACAGTTAGAGCCCTTTGCAAAGAAACATAAGAGCACAGTCACACGATTTTTTATGATGTCCTTCTATCCTGTCTGCAGCTAGGGCCGCAGCTGCAAAGAACTTACAAAAATAGTTAGTGAAGATACTAAAGGGTATTAACAAAGGAGCACCAGAAGACTTCTTACTGCTTTCTACTGATGTTTCCTCTAATTGCAGGATGCATTCTGTTCTTTTTAAACCACTGTCATCCTTGCAAATGGTGTGGATTTGAACCTCCAATACCAATTTGGATAGTGATCACATTGTAGTATTTAATTCTGCTTTATGCTTGTTTGAACAAAGACACAAAAAGCAGCCACCAGATGTGAGAGGTACAAACAAGTTATGCAAGGCTTCACAGGTGACTCAGCAGGTCCAGCCAAGTAGCTTGCAAACAGGCAGCTGTTTCCATACTGTTGGTATTCTCCTTTCCACAGCATGGGTCAGGCTGGTTCTTCCACATTTCAGTTAATCCAGTCTTCACTTCTTGAATCTCACCTAGATTAGCCAACACTTGTCCTTGCTCTAAAATGGCAAATTCCAGAGCAGCACAGAGCAAGCAATGCTTGCTGCTTCTCTGGGTGGTCTGCTATAGGAAGATACATTTATTATGAAGATATTTTCAAAGTGATAAAGTGTATGACACTTCATACCATCAGTCAGTCACAAAATGTTTCCTGATCAGAAATCATAATTCTAGTCATCTACTCTTCTGTGCATCCACTTAAAATGTTTCAAGGAAAACACTGTCATATAAGGATGTGGTAGAGTGCCCATCCTCAAAGGTTTTCAAAATGTGATTGGACAGATTGCTTATTACTACATAATCTCACCAAAGATCACTTTCCCATAAAAGGCTGGCCCAGATGATCTCTCAAAAGTCCCTTTCAACCTGGGCTGTCCCATGATTTAATTAGTGGTTGTAGTGGGAAGATATTAAAATTGACTTTGTAGGATCAATGTTGTAGAAAAGCTACTGAATATTCCTGGTGGAATTTCTTCACTTGGAATCAAGTTTTACAGGCTTGGGAGTACCTAAGTGCAAGCTGCCATTTGCTTGGTAGCTTTGTTTCAACATTTCTGTAGTCATCCTCATTTAGTATTGGCATTACTGAGGGTGGCTGCAGGCTTGGGAGTGCCACAGGGATCCACATAGTCTGAGTGAATTCATGTACCTTCTCTGATTTATGCATTACAATAGGCCCATAACTGAATCCCAGAGCTGCACCTTATTCCCCAACAGAAGTAGTATTTAAATTGAAAATTATTATCCAGTTATAGCAATAGCCAGAAGGAGAGACTGTAACATACCTACAAAGCCTTAAGTGAATAAATTTCCTGTAAAACAGGTTAACTCCTGCTTGAAGAAAAGTGGCTTAATGGCAACTTAAAATGGTAGATAATGAAATGTAAAGAAAAGGCTGCATGGGACCAAAGTACTGCTGGGAGAAATGTAGGGAAAACAAATCCTACTTACAAATGTGAGATGCCTGGTCCTAACAGATTGTAATGTGAATTCTGTAAAATACCAACAGTATTTCATGACATTTCAGCCCTTTATTGTCAGAAAAAGTCAGTCTGCAGAATCAATTTGTCCTTAATACCCAAGAGAGGTGGCATACCCCCTTGGTTTTTTACATCACTTTATTTCCTGTCCCAGGAAACTATGTAATGATGGACAAATGCAGCATGTGCAGACCCAAGACAACCTGCAGCTCTAACAATAAAATAGAAATTAAAAAAATAGATACTGGTGACTCTGATACCAGTATAATTCAACAATCACAGCACCAAGTCTGGGTGAGACCTGGCTAAAGACTTCTTGCATGCAAGAAGTCTTTAGCCAGGTCTCACCCAGACTTGGTGCTGTGATTGTTGAATTATAATTTTATAATGTAAAAATTATACTTAAACATCTATCACATCCACATAATTTTATAATGTAAAAATTATACTTAAACATCTACCACATCCACCAATCAAGCCAAACATAAGGATCTGTAACTCACAATTGTAACCACTTCAATTAAAAAGTTTTTGAGTGTATTGCCTTGGTCCTGTGGAAATATTTATGACACTTAATTATGAATGCAAAATCAGTAACAGAGGCATATAATAGGGGTACCAATGGTTCTGAAGCTAAAGAGAAATTCGAGTGTTTAAAGAATGGAATTCAGTTTGTTAACTGCAGTAATCTATTTTGCAATTTCTCATCTAACAGCTTCCTGGTTTTCTCTTAACTCCCCCTTTTGACTTTCTGCATTTTCTGTGTCTCCAAGTAGCACCTGGACAGGTGGTATCTCTGCTGCTTTTTGAGCCCAGGAACTGCTCTTAGCGACTCACAGCAATTTACAGGCAGTTTGGCACATTCTGCAACTTCTTCCCTGTATCCCCTACTCCCACCTCCACCTTCTCTAAAAGCTTTTCAGTTTACAGCGACTAAGCAGTTAAATGTAAAATATTTGCCTAAAATATATCAATATATCCGAAGTTAATGCTGTCCTTTTCAGAGTTTAAGTGTGCTCAGATCTTTCTGTATACTAGAAATTTATGGCTGGAAATTTCAAAAGCAACTCAAGTGTCATCACTAAGACATGACAAAAAAAATCCAAAGTAATGGCCTTCGAAGATGCTAACTGCAGGAGTTCAGTCAGATCACATTCATTCACAGATCAAAGCATTTCATGCTGCTATGAATATGAAATCAGATGTGTTCTCACTGTGGTAAGCTGGTTTTCAAATGAACTCATAAAAAATAGTGAAAAAGCTGACCATGTCCACTTTAGTAGCTGAAAGTACACTTCAGGAAACAAAAGAATACAAAAATAAGGCATTTAATTGAGAAAAAAAAAAAAAGAGTATCTTACAAAAATTTTATCTTGCTCAATTCTAGAACCTACAACAATATTAATGAAATCTTACAAGATAACTAATACAGTGTTTATTTAGAAGCAGCATAAATCCAAACAGAGCATAAAATTCCAAAGTGTTTATTGTTACAGTTTAAGTGCATATATTATTTCCATAATTTTGTGCTCTTCCACAGGAACAGACATAGAGCAGCTACACAATTTGCTTTTTTCAGAAAGCTTTTACTACTTTGAAATCTCATCTTTATAATTGGGTAATACAGTCAAGTAGTTCCAGTGATTAATTCCAGATTTATATAAACAAGGTTTCAAAAGAGTAAACTCAGTATGGAAGGTGTTAAAGTTTTTTAATATTCCCATAAAAGGTGAAAAAATAAAAATGTCAATTGCATTAAGACAGGCAATATACACAAAACACTTGTAAAAAAAAACCCCAGATGTTCAATACAAAATATTAATCTATCTCTAACAATTAAAGAAAAATCTTTTCATAAGTTAAAAATAAGGGTCCATGCTTCTGAATATCAACACTGAGAAGTTATTATGAGGCTATCTCTAAAGTTTAAATACAATCTGTACTGGCTACATTACTTTCACAACTTTATAAATGAATGATGGAAGACATAATCACCTGACACAGGAGCTTGAGCATCAAAAATTAAATTTCTATTTTTAAACGGTTTATAAGTGTGACTTCTCCCATTTGCTACAAGGGTAACACCTGTAGCTTCTTTGGCTGAGGCCATCACCTCTAAATAGAAGCCCCAAACAAAACGGGAAACATTTCTGCTGTTGAGAAATAACTGAACAGTATCGTTTGGTTAGAATGCCAAACACTATGGAACAATTCCATGCTTATAAAAAAAAAGCATTCTCTTTCTAAAGAGATGAATATGAATATATAACTGTCATCTTTAATTTTAAATTATTTGGTAAGTACTACAGTATTGACAAATCTTCATAAATATCATTAGTTTTGAAATAAAGATGTCAAAAAAGCATAGAAAATTTTATTATTCTTACTGGACAGCTAGTGAGTTTCTACTTTAAATTTAGATTTTTGCTTCAAATGTTATGTATGGATCATTTTTATCAAACCTATTCTCAGGGAAGTGGAGATACTATTAGGATAGAGAACAGGCAACAAGGCCGAATTCTCTCTTCCCCACCCAAATACTTCCACAAAAGACCTTACAAACTGTAGATAATGAGAAATACCAGAATTCACCCACTTCACCCATGTTACCATTGCCTATATAAAGCTGCAGTGTATTTTGTGTCTAGCTTGGAGAATAGCCACAAGGCTCCATCACACTGATTGATGTTGATTAGACTTTTATTTCCAGTTTCTTGCCCTTCCAGGTGCTGGACACTGGAGAGAATAGACATCAACACTTCAGCTCCATGAACGGAGGATAAATGAATCAAGTGCTTCACCTCACTTGGCAATGACCTACATTCCCCTGAGGAGCAGCAAGAGCATTACTGACAAAGCACCTTCCCAAGAGATGCTGATTGTCACATGAGGTTTACAGCCTTAACAACTTGAGATGGAAAATCCTTCAGCTTCCTGAATGTTTCAGATCCATCTCTTAAAAGAGAGTTCAACTGGAACTCTTTGGAGTCTCTGAGCAAGACTGAACATAAATGAATTGCATGCAGAAAAGCCTAAACCATTTCAACCCCTTGGCCAGAAAAACCATGCTGTGCCTGGAAGCACCAGAGCAATGATTACAGAAGAAAAAAGATTTACGGCATTGTTGTCAAATATAGGTTTTCCAGATATGTGTTTGGAGTCTTTTGTTTCATGGTTAACAACCATGCCAATTGTCTGGTCAAAACCTGGAAAGAGAGAAAGTCTTCATTTTACAAAGCCAATCAAGATGAAGAGAAACTTAGTAACCAAGTATATACACGTTCCTAAATTTATTTTACTATAATAAACAAATCGAAAACTGGAAAAGGACCAACCACCCTTGCTCCTTTTCATTACTATGCCAATTACTTTTGCTCCCTTTGTCCTTCATGCTGCTATTTCTGTATTCTTTCCATTAAAAAATCATATCCTCAGCCCTTCTTGAAGTTCAAATCCAATTTTACATTACATTGGGAGAAAGGGGAAAAAAAAAAGAAAAAAGAAGACTCTTACCACTGTATTGCATAGTAGCTCCCAAATATGAATCAACAATTGATCCCAGCAGGCCAGCTGCTGCACCAAACACAATAATGGGCCATTGTGGAGCAGATATTTCCAGATCAGTCACAAAAACAAGCTGAGTTATAAAGTAGGCTATACCTACTGTCATACCTCCAAGCAAACTTGAGATCAGGCCCACTAAAGTAACTGCTCCATTAGTACCTAAACCAAATAAAATGTATTTGATTTACAAACTGGTTTCAAAAGACTTGTATTAATTGAAATGTTTTACATGAAATCAAAACTGTCCATAGTGATCTTCTCCTCTTACATCCCCAAAGCTCTCTTACTGCAGCTTTTTACAATTCCCATTATGCTGCTGAGCAGCTTAACCTGTACTGTTACTGCCTGTTCTTACTCCTTTCCAGTCTCTAGGACTAGTTCTCTAGAAATATTCACCAGCATTAAATTAAATAAAACTAGACAGCACACCCCTCAATGTCACCTGGTATTTGTCTGCTCTAGGTGGTGGTGGGCTAATAAAAGATTTGCTTAAAAAAACCCAGACCTTGAGAAGTGCACATTAAAGCAATGCCTTCTTTCAGAAGTGGTATACTAAGATGTGTTTCACCAACACATTTAAAAGTAAAAGAACCAAATCCACAGACAGATGTTTGATAGTTCATTGAATAAAAATCTGAAGAATGCATATAAAGAAAACAAAATTCCCAGGCATTTAACTCCTATCCAACAAGATCTGTACCTCTGATCAATTTGCCAGCAAGACTCAAAAAAGGTGTACTGCTTTACAGCAGCAGTGACATCCACCATGGAGACAACATTTGACAGACAGAAAGTATTTATTTATTAGTACACTTTATTCAACCTTGGTAGGATACTAAAGTAAGAGTGATTTGAGTTAAGAAGTAAAGTAAGAGCATCTCTGATGAAGAAATATGTATTCTATTGATTAAAATAATGCCTGGAAAATATAAGTTGCTAATTTGTATTCTTCATATTAGCAATGTAAACTCTTTTACTATTGTCAGAGATTAGAAGTGACAGCATTCAAGATGATTTTAGCTCTGTGGTTGTTATGCTCATGCCTCTCATCAAGAAGATGCAGAAGAAACACAGTTGACTATATTCCATTTCAGAGAATGCATTCTTGGCAACATTTTCTAATCCCATATTTCTGGTACTTGTTTTTCTATGTCTTTCTTGGACCTTTTCAATTTGGATGCGTAATTCAAAACAGATTAACAAAATATTCAGAACATATGGAAGAAGTAACAATTACTTACCTACTGGAACCTGTTCCCAGGTTGTTATCAATCTTGGTTTGCTTTTACTCATAACACTACCAATCTCTGAAGCCCATGTATCACCAGCAGAGCATGCCAAAGCTCCCAAAAGGGATAAGCACATCCATGATGCTGTGTATTCCTTTGAAAAGTCAATAGGAATTTCACCTGGTCCATTTTCTATCATATATAAGAGAGCCAGCTCAGTTGGAACACCACCATTACAGAATACCTGAACCCAATTCCTCTGTCCACCTGAAGTATAAAAACTGAATTTTAGTAATTTCAGGTAACAGCATGAGACAAAAGCAAAATCACACATATATAAAGTTAAATTTTAAAAGACACACATTTAAAACAGAAACTACATGACAATTCATTAAACAGAACAGAAGCAAAAAGCAAAGTGGCCTGCTAATATTCACAGGGATAGGGTTGAGTGGAGTCTCTACAGTGTTCCCTGTTCTAGATGTTACATCTCATCTGACCCTTTGAAAGGAACAAGAATGTGCAGTATTTATTCTCCACAAGGGATCTGTGGATATATGTGGAAATACAATTTAAGTATTTTCGCTTACCTTCTTTGTATTCTGAATCTATTTGCTTCTTTATATCTTTTCTCCACTTAGTAAGTTTCGAAGAAGTAACAAAAAATACAAACAAAGAAGAGAAGAAACTGTAATTTGCGACTGTAAGGATAAATCCAACCACCAGCCCTATGAAGGAAAAAGAAGTATATAAACTTCCTTCATGTAACAACGGTTACTTTGCAAAGCAAGTAAGTATTTCAAGTTTTCTGAACATGAAAACTATCTTCCTGATAAACCTAAGATAATCATACAATAAGAGAGTCTAATGCCAAATTACTAATTTCATTGTAACTGCTGAAGCATGTGATTTTTAAGACCTTTTGCCACAAATCAGTAATACTGTGTGAAAATAAAGAGAAACAGTAAGATCCCCAGAATCCAAAGAATATATAATTGAAATCCAAGTACTCTGCCTGAAGAATATTATTATTTTTATAAGGAGCTGATATATAGCTGTGGCTGTGCCTCTATCAGCAAGTTTATCATCAGCCTGGGCATCAAATCGCACATCCAAGGTCTCTAAGACAACCTGTAAAACCCTCCTGCATATTTTAGCAGATGCTACTTCTCTATTAATTTCTTTCCTTTCTTTTTTATTTTTATTCTACCTCTTTATTTACGTAAATTTAGTTTTTTGAAAGCATTTGATCTCCTTGATTAAATTGCAATTCTTTTTTTATGTCCCCTTTCACAGGGGAGGCCTAATTTCACTCCTCACCATGAAATTACAATTCTAAATGACTGAAAGAAAAATGGGTGCATTTAAGAGAAAATGCCAGTATAAACTGGCTAGCAGAGCTGGTCAGAAGTCAGAACATAAAAGTCAAAAAGATTTTTGTCAGTGTAGAAAATGCTTCCCTTAACTCTCACAGACAGAAGATCTACAAAATGGGTGACATGCGAAGGAAGGATTTGAGGCCCTGTTTTACTCCAGTGATTCAGACAATGTCACAAGAGAAGGTGAATCACCTCACCCAGTAATGTTGCATCAGATTTCAATAAACACTACTGTACGCTATGCTGGGCTTTTTATCATGTGGTCTAGAAAAACTTTCCAGAAACAGTCATTTGTTCTTAGTGAAGTACAGATTTAATTATCTTATTTTTGTCATACCAAAAAAATGCCTAGAACTGCTTCTATTACAGAAAGGAGAACCATACAGAAAGGAGAACTGATCTCCTACCAAGCAGGAAGGCTGCTGACACTATCAGTTTAGGGTCTTTCTTTACCACTACCTCTGCCATTTCTTTGTTTCTCTGTGAATCCTTCTATATGGTAAACCAAACCATGTGATTTAACTGCATACTTTACTGAAGTTTAAAAGGATCTTCTAGGTTTATATAAATATAATAATATTAATCAAATCAATTACAAACAGTAGCACAGGATTAACCTGACTGTTGGAACAGGCATGAAAAAAAAACAACCCAGCATGAATTTTGGGTATGTCTGCTTACATTTATACTTTATTATAACAGAACTAGACAATGTCTTAAACTGCAAACAGTATAAAGGACCTTCAGTTTACTAAATGTTTAGTTTAAGTCTCAGAAAAGACATACCTCCCAATGCACCACTGTGATCAAGACTCTTCTTCTTAAAACCCTGTGTAGCAATAATTAGTGGGACCAAGACTGAAAAAAGCCAGCGCCATGGGGAAATGGGTCGTAAAGTACCTGATAAAGCAAATAACAGGGTTACAGATAATCCTCATAAAGCTTTTTTATGTCCTCATGTCTGAAAAGTCATTATTTCCTGGTATATACTTAAATTTCTTAATAGAGATTAAAAATTTTTATCCTTCAGAAGAAATTTATATGGACAGAAGGACAATATATCTGCAATTATCTACTCAATTTTTCTATTCAGCTATCAAAAGAGAATATATTTCATGAACTAAAATTAATTACCAAAAAAGAGCAAAATATGACAAGAAATAAATATGGTGATATTTTTCATTCTAAAAGGGATACATGAACTTTAAAGTCCAACATCTGAATTTACTGTGACAAAACCCCACTACCAAAAGAAGCCAATCAAGACAGCCTGCTTGGCGAAAGTGAAAGTAGTGTGACTACTTTATGAAACATTGTCCCTTTCAGTTCTTCTGACCTTGATGTAAGGCTTTTTGAAATATACTTTGAGCTGATGACTATCTCGGCAAAATCTGAAGTGATAGTTTTAGTTTGAAAAAGCCACAAACTTCTAAAAGCTAAAGCCAATAGTTAATGTAGGTTTTGAAATGAAAAAAAAAATTAAATATTGAGAAGTTATTTATTAGATCTCCTATACAAATACAAGAGATCACAAATCTTGCATTAAAGTAAGTCTCGATCTTGTAAAAGAAAGATTTCACACAGGCACAGAGGCTTGTCTTGCTGCAAAGATAATCATGATGGTTTTCAACAAGAACTTTGTGTCATCAGTACCCCAACCTTTGCACAAACATGGGCTCCCTGGCGCAAAGCAGGACAAACACGTCTGTGAAATCACAGTAATACACACATTGCAACATAAAGACTGACAAGAAAACAATTCTATTCTGTGTACTGAAAAGCCCCAAAGCCATGGTAGGTGAGCAAGGGGGTCTTGCAGCCCAGGCCTGAGTCAGAAATTCAGAAGACAAGCACCAGCTGTGTATGAAGAGCCCTCCAGTGCTGTAGCCTGGTATTGCTTACCACAAACTAAGGCAGCTCTTGGTGCAAACTTGAGTATAAGCGGTACTGGAACACAAAAGGGTTCCTTTTGCTTGGCTAACAAACAGAATTTTCATCTCTTCAAGGTCATTTCTAAACTAGCCATTTTGTATTTCCTTGTCAGAGAGAAAAGTATTTGCATTAAATTACTACTAAATGTAAGCAGGTAAGACTAAACATCTATAATAAAACAACAAATGTGTTCTTTGACACTCTGGCTTCACTAACATCTGGCCCACTGTTTGGTGCTTAAGAATTACTGTAAACTATACATTAATAAAAGTATATTTGTAGTATCTTAATATTTATATTAAGGACTGTGAATTTCACTGCTTTTATAGGCTGAACCATTTTAAGTCCATTAATTACTGCATGCTTCATTCACTTCCTTGAAAAGCCAAGGTCTTTCCACAGTCTCAGGCAAATGAACAACAGAAGTTTTACATCCTTCTTGTTCCATAACCATTGTCTACAAAAAGGAGGATTTGTCCAGTCTCCTTTCTACCAGGCCTGATTCACCTGATACCAGGTCTCTCTACACTACACTGTAAATTCCCACTCACATAAGAGAACAGGGACTAGAATATCCTAATTGTCAGAAAAGCTATACCTTTAGAGATCAGACACACATAAATGAAGTTGCATGTTTAAATCCAACTTGGGTAGCTACAAATGACACAAATAAAAGCTGGTTGTGAAGCCTGTTTCTGCATACATTCTACACGTCTGGCATCTCACTACAAGCCAAAGTAGAAGTATCCAGACAACACACATTTAATGCTGTACCAGAACTAAGCTATCCTAAAACCTGAAGCACTGAAAAACACTGAGCATAGACATGCAACTGCCTCTACAAAAGTCAGCTTATACTGGTGGGGTGTTTATTATAGCTGGATCCAGGGTGACACTAGGGAGTTGAAGGTGTTTATGCTGCATCCCTAGGCACTTTCAGCAAGACTGCAGTGACATTGAAGCTCTTCCTGCATCAAACTGGCTGGGGTCTGAATGGTAAGTCACTACCTGTCTTGGAAAAGCAGTTAAATTCTTCTAGGCTTAAACTTATACTGCAGGCAGTATCAGCTGCCTTTGCATATTGCTGTAAGAATGGTCTTAGAGCCATAAAGAGTGACTACAGAGAGGACTTGTGCTCCTACAACTACACACAGCTAAGTCACAGCCAGCCTGAGCTGTCTGAGCAGAATGCTGAGCTGACAGTACATACCTCAGCCAGCCACTCCATGCATACATCCCTATCTTCTTATACCATCTCCTGTTTCTCTGTTCCTCGACTAAGGAAGTCTTCCTGCACGCTGCAGATGTCACTGATTCCTAAAACAGTTTTGAAAGCTGGCGCATTCGTCCCGTGCTGTCACGTACTTTCCCTACTATAGAAAGACCTCAGTCAGCTCGGTCTTTCTTTTCACTTCTTAATTTTTATTTGCTTTCTTTCGGAGAAAGAAATCAAAAAGAACACCAGCATTTTAAATTGTACGTGATCCCTGGGCGGAGCTGCATGTAAGCGGCTGTCAACATCTTCTAAACCACTATCACCTTACTGGAAGAGGTGAGGTTATCAGCTCTACTGACGAAGGAAGGGGCTGAGCACATCCCTCTTCCCATTTTCTGTCTCCTGCCTAGAAAGGCCGGAGGGGAAGGTTCGCCCGTGGCCGTGCCATGCCAGCCTCTCCCGGCCTTTCGACTCACCGTAGTACGTACTTGCAGTCATGGACACGATCCAGAACGCTAACGAAATACAAATGAGCAAGTTCAGGATGACCATATTCGCCATCATTTTAAGGTAGTCTCTGAAGAAATCCTCCTGGTAATAGGACATGGGAAGCAAGAAGGACAACACCTGATGGGAAAACACAAGGCGAAGGGCATCAGCGACACCGCCACCACCTCCTTCTCTTTCTCCTCCCGCCCGGCCGGAGCCGCGGCCGCGCCCGGCCCGCACCGCCCCCGGGCCGCTGCCGCGAGGCACCGAGGCGCTCATGGAGAGGCTGCTGCGGCCACCCCGGCCAGCCCACCCCGAGCTGCGCTGCACTGCGCGGGGCGCCCGGAGGCACTCGCAGCGCCCGGCCCGGCCACCGACCTGCTCCCCGGGGCCGCGGGCACCGC